>NW_013667092.1:220526-223643 GCF_000517525.1 Limulus polyphemus
ATTCTTTATTTGAGTATGAGGGCGAGGGTGTTGCAATCGGGTCCGTGTATGCGTGTCTGTCTGTGTTTCCGCGTGCATATCTTGAAAACAAATAGACTGATGTACACGAAAATTTTATACAATATGGGAAGTCAGTATGGGACAGTCCTCCCCAAATTTGGTCCGGATCCAAATCCCGATCCGGATTCTGGATCACTTTGAAGTATTTTTTTTTATAGTGGGAAGATAGGGCATTTTCTCAGGTTTTGGGTTAATAACTCTGTAAAGTGTAACCGGATTTGTACCAAATTTCATGGGCACATTAAGGTTGAGAATCCTAATCATAAAACAAAAAATGATCCGAATCGTTGATCATTCTGGATCTGAGAAGGATTTTCTGAGTTTTCGATGGTGAACTTTGATGTTATCCAATATAAACTCATGGAATCTCGAAAAGGAGCGTCGGAACGAGAGTATGCAATCTCTCTCTCTCTCTCTGATTGCTTTTGTTTATTTTAATCATGATTTGTTATCAAGTTAAAATTTTGTCTTTCATCAAGATATACACACTGGTTAAATAAATAACCTTAGTCAAATAATTCATCGCTTAATAATATAATCGTCGTATATTTAATACAAAAAGTTTTGATCAATATCTTTAGCCAAATAAATAACCACCAAGCACACTTGATCACGTGTGTAAAATAACGATCAACGTGATGTCAAAACTGCGTAAGAGGAAAATAATTGTTGTCACCAGATGGTACTGATTTGTCAGGACTTGTATGAACTGGGTGGAAATTTCACTTAAGATATAAAATAAAGTTTAGATCCCCTCCATGTAAAAAAATGAGTGAAGACATGTGAAACTGTCGAAACCTGACTCCATATAAATTTGATGTTATTTCTTAATATTGGATTTAAACCTTATTTTTTATTACATTACACGATATTGTGTATTTACCTACTATTCACTAAAAACTCTTACTCCTGGAAGTAGTCTTTACTACTATACAAAATCGGTTTAGACAACCCTAAAAACTAGATAAATAACGATTTTTTTTTTTTACACACACAAATCACCATAATTAGTGTTAGCAGGAATAACACAACTGGTACTGTAGGGTACTAAAATCAACTAAAAATCATGCTTAATTTAAGATTCGAATAAATCACAAAAAAATGTCTAACGCATTTTGATATATTTCATCTTACCGTATGTGACATTAACAACACACACACACACACACACACATATATATATATATATATATATATATAACAATTCCTTCTTGTTTAATACATGGGCAATGAACATTTAAAACCATCATGGGCCCCATATATTTTGGGCTCCTGCAGGTTTTATGGTGATACGTGTAAAGGGTTGCACTAATAATCGATGGCATATGTCCAATATTGGTTGCTAGGGCAACGACAACAGCAGCAAGTACGTGTACGAGAATACCATTTGAAAATTGCCTAAGTTTAGTCAAAATGCGTGCTCGGTATTCACATGTCAGATTTTATTGCGTGCGTAAGTTATTACTATAATTCGAATGACTCTCTAAACAACTTCACCAAATAATAAAACTGGCTTTTTTTTTCGATATGCGGTTTCGTCAAATTAGATCTTACACAATAGTTGGCGTGGCTCGACACACGCAGACTCGCAAGTTAACTGGGCAGCGTTCGTCCATAGGACGACGTTTTCAACACGGTTTTCCATAACTTCCATTATTTCTCATAATAATAATAATAATAAATATGATATCAAGACCTCTAGAAGCGATTTTAATTCAATTAGTTCTTAATTCTACGAACAAATAAAGTAAACTCTGTGCTGTTTAAAGTAACTAATATCACGAAAGTGCATAAAAGTTAACTAAGTTTTATAAAACTACAGACAATATTGGAAGCTTGTAAAGGGGGTGATCAAAAAGGAAATACAACAGAAGCACTTTTAAACTGCAGATTCAATGATCTAATGATATTAACACAGAATAATATAATGCAATCAAGAGGCGATGGCTTCCCTGTAAAAATCACCATTTTTAATAAGTGGCAAACCCGGTATTTTCAACTACTATACTTCTTAAATGTGTTTATATACTCAAGCTTTATTATGAATTCACAGATCCTGTATGAAAGAAACAGACCTAAGTATTTTTTATGGTTCCGTTGGGCGACAAAAACATTGCATACTTAAGAACGTGAAATTAGACATGGTCTCATTCAGCCCTCTTCGCACGCGCTATTCTTGTATTTCGTCTTCCAGGTTCTCCTGTGAAAAAAACAAAACAAAACACACACACACACACACACACACATATATATATATTCAAAGTATCACCTGGTGGTGCTTTGATTATTTATATATATTTATTACGCTCGAGAAGATCATATCCTCATATATATAAATCAATATACCTAATGCTATACAATACACTAACTATTCATAGACGATTAATATCAACATTGCAAAACGACAATGAACTTAATATAAGCCAGAAACAATATAATAAAAATGAAATTCAAAACTATGCCAAGGATGACAACAAGAAATGATGACAGAGGTATAATTTTTACTTTCATTAATTTGTTACTGGTTTATATAAAGTCCTTGTTTAAAATGTTTAACTAGCAATATCCCTTCTCTTCACGTTTATAAATATCCGTACTGTATCGAATAGCTTAAAAACCTAAAACACGTAACCGGATGGTCCAGAAATTATATCAAATAGTTTTATATATATATATATATAATAAACCTTCCTTTACACGGTAAAAACAGTACATCACCTGTAAACTTCAGTGATGAACTACATATACAATCTCTGACTTAGCTGGGACGATAGAACTAATATTCCAATTTCTTTTAGCAACAAGCTTTCAGTGATTGGCTGAACTTGTATTACCCACAATACAGTTCGATTAAAATTGGCATTATTCTACACTGCAGTGGTCAGTTGTATCAATCGCAACTTTACAAATTACTTATTTTATACATTTCTTTTCGAACTTCGCTCTTGTAATCTCAAACGCAGAGCGGGTTAAACCAACTGTGAACCAATAATCGTTCATATGTTCGTTTTGCACAGAAAACTTATGAACACCGAAGCCTGAGCGTCTTTCACAAGC
>NW_013667092.1:223994-227744 GCF_000517525.1 Limulus polyphemus
CGTCATAGAATTTAACAAAAAATGTTTTTTTTTTGTGAAGTTTTGTCTAAAACTTTTATTGCAATTTCATTTTCTTTTCAAATAAATTTTGGATTTGGTGAGATTCTCTTTTTCTGTAAATTTTTATTCCAAACTGACAAACAACGATACCGATTTTGTTTTAAGAGTAGTTGGTGCAGCTTACAACACAAAACGGCACGATTCTTTTACTTTTTCTAACCACAACGTACGTTGCTAACACTGCCGCAAGCAACGAGGTTTACATGTGACTCTTGACGTCAAACGATAGGTATGTATATGTACGCTAAGAGCTCAGACGAAACATTGTCACGTGACGAAGTAGCGAATCGATCAGACGGGAATACCGTATAACAGTTCTATACCAATATAGTAATAATACAAAATAATCACGTGACACAAGTAATCAGATTATAGCAAAGAAGGTAGAACTTTCTAATAAGTTAGGATAATACACTTACGTGCTACGATCAGTCGGACTGGTGTACTGACTATAGCACCCACGTCGTTCCGCACCATACAGGTGTACTCTCCTTCATCTGTCTTTCCGCCTGGTCTTCTCTGGTATAAAACTCTCTCAAAATATAGAGACCCATTTTTCAACACCTGCCGCCTGCTTTCGTCAATCTCATTCCCCTATTTCGAACATAAACAAAGCACTTTTTTAGTTTTCACCACAAGTAACGGTTCAAGATGTATGAATAAACTGACACTTTTTTTTTCCTACTTAGGTAACCAGTTTATGGTCAACAACAACAACAAAAAATGAACGTAAAAGAGCAGAAACTGAAAGAGAGCTACAGAGAATGATCCAATTCATTACATAAAATGTGCATTTTCCTTTTATCAGAACCTGGCTGTTCTTTTCAAGTTCCTCCATTACCCCCAATTACTTCTTCAGCTACACCGCACGGGTTCTTACCCGGAAAAAAAGTTAGGACATCTGTCCTTGGTACTTGTGATCGTGTGTCAAGTTTGGTCCAACTAGCTTTTGAGATGGGGGTGGGGGGGATGAACTTAGTTTCATACATGGCGCCCCCAGACTCGAGGAGGCTAGAAAGTTAAAATTCGATGCCAGATTTGGGTTCAGCGACCCTGAAAACCAACTCTTAGACCTCCATCATGTCTAGGTGACCTTACGGGCTAGTTTTACCTCGTTTTGGTAGGGGAAGGGGAGTACGTCACATGCATAAGGACACCCCGAATATGCACGCCAAGTTTGGTTCTGCTCGCTCCCAAACTGTGAGGAGTCCGCAGGAAAACAAACATACACACAACATGAATTGATATATGGAGGATAAAGATGGAACCCAAATACCACTCCCACCCACCCCTCATCTGTAAACCGAGGATATACCATATTTTTAGATATGAGCTAGTGATAAAAATAACCAATGCTGTTTTACTTTTGTTCTCTGATATTTTACTCGTTAAACCGATAATAAATTAAAAGTATACTTTCTGAAATATCCAAAAGAAATAAGTAAGAAAATATAAAAGTTTTGACACCACTAAAAGAATTAATTGATTATGTTGTGATATCTCGAACCGGGCTGTAAACAACAATTTCGTCACTTCTGGCTAGTATACCAGCTATAGAACCAAGTGAGGTGTACAAGGGCATCTGACATCCGAGAAGATACAGAGCCATGTGACTAATGTGTTCAAGTTTATATCCTGGATCCAATATCCAGAGGAGGTGTAGAGCTGACTAATGTGTTCAAGTTTATATCCTGGATCTAATATCCAGAGAAGGTATATGGCCAAGTAGCATGTTAAAATCTATACCATGGATCTAACGTCCGAGAGATGTATAGAGCCATGTGATGTGTACACCTGATATACAAAGGAGTTTATTTTTGTTGGTATTATTGACATTTACAGTATGTAAAGGCCCATCCTCCAGGCCCAATTAAGAAATGAGAATTAATATATTTATATTCTAAATTATACCAAAGTCGAATCAAATATAGCTACTAACTTACCTGATACAGCCAACTGATGCTTACGGGCCCAAACTCCGGATCCGAAAATCCAGAACAGTTAATCAGGAGTGGCTGATTTCGTTGGGCAACAACTTGTGAGAATGGTTGTTCAGTGAATCCTAACGTCAGGTTGACTGCGTATGAAACTGAAAGTGGTAAAATTCACGAGTCTTTAGTGGAGCAAATATGAAGTATATACACGATTTTCTATAACCTAGTAACAACAACGTTTGTTCTAAAAGTGATCGCCAAAAATGACAGAATTATATGAAAACAATGGGCATACGTTATCCTACACTGACATTCCTTAAAGAACAATATAATATGTAATAATTCAAATATATTATAAATCATGGCCATGCAGCGAAAATATCAATAGAAGTTGGACAAAATGATGCCGTTACTCATAAAACATATACATTGATTAAAATTTAAATCCGCTAAGCATCTCAAGGTTCGCGACACCATTTTTCATCACCAGAAAAATGTTTTGATTAAAAATATTGTTTTTTTTTAATTAAGTAAATATAAAAGAAATACTTGACTCCATTTTGTATTATCGCTCTGTGAAAAATCAAGCCTTAGTTCCAGAAGTAAAGGACCATGTGTACAAAAAACTATTTGTTTTAAAGCAAAGCCACATTCGGCTACCTGCTCTGTCCATGGAGTTTAGCGTTGCAAGTCTATAAATATACATTAAAACGAATAAAAACACAATTTACATTTCAAACTTTCATCTGTTATTCATTGATTGATCTGATACTGATTATATAATTTACATCATCGTCACATATTTATCCAAACCGTTCCTAAGTGGGTTTATGATTACTGATTTACACCGCAAAATCTGGAGTTCGATTCCTCGCAATGGACAGAGCACAGACAGCCTACTGAGAAACTCTCCGCTTACAAAAACCAACAAAAAACAAACAGGAATGGTGTATTGATACTATATGTTGTCCCCTGCAGGGACAGTGGTACGTCTTCGGATTTACAATGCTAAAATCAGGGGTTCGATTTCCCTCGGTGGACACAGCAGTTAGCCCGATGTGGCTTTGCTATAAGAAAACACACACAAATATATACTACATGTTTTATTTTAGGTCAGTTGGAGAGCAACTTTAGTTCTTACGTATATTTCTTGTCGAAACGTTGTACATTTGCAGTTGTGTTAAACTTATATTAAAGTTTTTCTCCATTACCCATTCAAGCCGTCTCCAACCATTCTTACGTATATATATTATTAACTTCAAAGTATATTCACAGAAATAATTAAAACCATAAGCATTCTTTAAAAAATTGCACAGACACTACTATGATAAATAATCAAGGCAAAGCGATCATGCTAGCTCAGTTATCCAACAAGAAAACAAGCTCGTAAAACCTCGTACACCATTAACTGGTGTGGTAAAACATAAGTTCAAAAATAAACCAACCATAAGAAACATATATATATGAAGGAAGTTCCTAAACTAGTGTTACAGTATCATCTTCTTGTATCTCAGACAGCATATACTTTTCCAACATTCGAATCCATGCTCATAAATAAAATTATTTAAGGAATACCAACTCCTCACTGCCATGATATTACTATATATTACAACACAAATACTAATGGACAGTTAGCTCGTTTGCAACAGATAATTATGTTCAAGCTAAAAATTCAAGCAATCATTGTTTATTTATTGTCAAGCATAACGTTACGTAAAGTTATGCTTCGCAGACTTGCAACTGAGCCACCGGGGGG
>NW_013667092.1:228297-237480 GCF_000517525.1 Limulus polyphemus
CCACCGGGGGGTTGGGGGGGGAGAGCAATCACGATGTTAACACTGTATCCTATCGTTAAACTGCGACAGTAAAATAGTTCTAAAATAGATATTTTAACAAACACAACGCAATTTTCCACTTAAAGCGCAGTTCTCTCCTTTCCCTCCCCCCCCCCCCTCCACATCACGTGAGCTTGCCAATTTCTTTCTTTCTGATCGATATCACATTTATTATGTACTGCCTCACAGCCACCGTTTTCCCGCCACATATCGATCTGTGTATGAACGGGCCCTTGTGACTCTGCAATTAGCGGAAACATATAGAGTAAGTTTCTACAAGAGTGATGGCTAAGAACATTCCGAGAGTTTCCGTAAAATTTTTGTAATTTAGCTTACCCATAATCGCTAATACACGAATATCATGTGGTCACTTACGGTAAACACTCGCTTTGTTTTGTTTTGCATAATTTTAAATTCCTTGATTAACATACGGTATGTTTAAGTATAAATGAAATAACGTAGTCCACGTTCTTTGCCAGAAGTTTCAGAAAAATCCATCATTACGCGCGGCAAGTTATCTCCTTTTGGACTTTTACAAGACCATTCCTCTGTTCAATTATGGACTTACTCCACGCTAGATACAATCACTGGAGGTGATGAAATATTTATATCGTTTACATATTTGAAGAATATCTTGTTTAATTTCAGTGTCACGAAGAACATTTATTTGGTGCCCTCGTTCTAACTTAATAAATGCATACGGAATTGCAATCAAACATGGCGGAATAATACGCGGAAGAATTTGATCTCTTTAGTTTGTTTTTTTTAATCATAGCAGTTCAATTCAATGTCACATCACACTTTTTATAAACATTATTTGTCTCTCCAATTCTGTAAACTCACTCACTCACTTTTATGACGAAGTTGGAATTAATCGTTGGCGTGATATTCGAAACTAATTAGTTTCAACTGTTACAAGTTCAGACAGTGGCCTTCTATATTCTATTGGCAATCATTACGCTTATTTTAAAGAGAGGCTATTTTTGATGGTTTAAAGTAACGAAAGACACGTGATCAAAACAACCAACCATACAATGTTAAAACATCGACATACTATCCGTTTTTTTTTCTTTATTAATAAAATTTTACAAATTGGATATTTTCGTTATAACATGTTTACACACAATCATGTTCTTTTCACATAAGGTTTGGCATGGTCTGGTGGTTAAGGCGTTCGACTTGCAATCTGAGGGTTGCAGGTTCGAATCTCCATCACTGAACATGGTCGCCCTTTCAGCAATGGGGGCATTATAATTTGACGGTCAACTCCGCTATTCGTTGGTAAAAGAGTAGCCCAAGAGTTGGCGGTGGGTGGTGTTGACTAGATGCCTTCCCTCTATTCTATCACTGCTAAATTAGGGACGGCTAGCGCAAATAGCCCTTGTGTAGCTTTGCGCGAAATTCAAAACAAACCAATCTGTTCACAATACCTCACTGGCTATATACTTATTTTATACGCTTCATATGCTGACCACACAAAATTATAAAAAATGCAGCGGCGATATGCTTGTTTAAGCGGAAAGATGCATAATGGGCTATCTGCAATATGCCCAGTGCAGGGATCGAAACGCGAAAGTTATCACTAAAGTACTAAGCTCTCCAGCTTACCGCTGAGCCACCGAGGTGGAAGTTGCGAAACCTGTGCAAAAATTAAAGTGTCTGAAAGCAATTAAAAGGAAAAAGAAAAGTTTTGGAACTTTTGTATATAAGAGAAATAAACTAAGCGATCAACACAGAACAGACTTGGCTTTATAATTAATATTCCTCACTGAGTTTTGCGGAAACCTCGATCATTTGAGCAAATCCAAGTAACTTACATATCTGAGCTGACACACGTTCTCACCACCGTCTTGGTTTTATAAAATTTTGTTTTTTATGAACAGAAAGGTTTGAGTAACGAAATGCTGCGTATACTTCAATGTATATCGTTCGCTCAATTGACCAAAACAAACAAGGCTGAAGACTGGGTAACAAAACTGTTGCACAATTGATTAGAACTATATATATATCTGTGAGGATTTTATGTTTTCTGCATCCTTCGTCCACGAAACTAGGTATGCGCGTCTTACATCATATGGCACGTCCAACTACTCAGTAATTTTGTATTTAGGTAAGTCGTGATGATACAGTTACGAATTTTCTACTCTGACAGTTTTTTTTGTTTTTTTTATCTACAAGGAATGAACAGGCCCACCTTGGAATGGCAGAAAAACGAGTGACCGTGATTGGTCCAAGGTCACGGGACATAGAGATCGACTGCATTACCTCCGGGAACAAGAAACACGCCCAAATTTTAGTCCCCATAATCTATAGAGGCTGCCACGACGCAGAGCTACAGTTTAATACTACGAAACGTAGTAACTGTACGAAACTTGTCAACAAGAATAGAGGTTGACGGTATGTTTGCACTACGAATATATCACTTAAATTATTTCGTACATAGGTACGTCGTTGTTCTTATCGTTTGATAAAACTATATCAGTGTAAAAGATATCGTTTAGATATTTCGAAAAAGGACTAATCATAACTGTTTCCAAGTTAAAAAAAAACAGCAAAAAAACATCGTTACCCAAAGTGATACGTGTTAAAATACGATAAGATAAAAATCGTACAATAGTCCACTCCTGCTTAGTACGGCAGAGAATCACACCACAGATCTGTTAGTGGTTATCCTACGTTCGAGTTCAAGTCGGTTCATTATTTGTGTGCATTATGCTCTGTCAGGTGTAAGGAAGAGTCGCACTTTTCAAAACATTTTGATTTTCAAACTGATATTACATTTTTATTCTATGCTGCACAATACTTACTCAGTAATGTTTACCTACGTACTGTATTGTTCATTTTGACGCCACACTTCGACGTAGCAACTAACTGAAACGTAATTTGTTTTTAACCTTTGAGATTACTTTGATTTTCCTCTCCACACTATATACAGGGCATACAAGGTTAATAGTACGACTGACAAGCCACAAAATAAGAAAATTATCAAAACTACTCTTGTGACTCTCAAACTTAAACCTAAAATGGAAGTGATGACACAGACTTAAAAAGGAGTTACGTAGTATGCCTAACAATGGCGCGTTCATCGTTTTTATTAGTTTCCTCAAAAAGTAATTCGTCTAAAATGAAAATTACTTCCGAAAGACAAAAGTCAGATAAAATACTGCTCATCAAAAACATTACACAGAGTAAAGTACAAACCTTAGAAGTACAAGAAAACAGAACAGACTGGTGTTATTTGAAGCAATACATACAACAGTTGGATGATACGTATATTCATATTCCGTTACAAAACTATACAAAAATACTCATATACTTGATATGACTACAAATCTAACGTATGTAACCGTCATCCATATCAGAATATACTTCGTATTACTACAAGACACTGTCGTAGATTAACATGGACGTTTGGTCTTAAAAAAAACACGAAAAGTAACAGTGCTGTACAAATAGCAATCAATATTTTCTTAGTTACTGATGACGTCACGAATCGACTCTTCTGTCTTAGAACGACAAATGTAGAATCAAACATCTTGACTTACACAGTTATTTGCATACTTAATAGTCTGGTGTTGTAAATATCTATAATATATAGAAACAGCTTGTAATATTTAAATCTGTGGCCTGGGAACGCTTTAATTTCTATAATTATTATTTTTTCATAATAAAGACACTGTCGTATTTATTAATACTCAGTAAAAATTCCAAGTTTACTTTTCGTCTTTAACTTCCATAATATATAACGGAGTTTTATCTGTCTAGTGAAAAAAAAAGGAAAACAACAATGAAAAATTACCGAACATCGTGAAATCATCAATTTCAAAACACGTGGGTAGTCTCTTATTAACAAAGAAGTGGCTGTCAAAGTTGACCGAAAGATTAACATCAACAGGTTACAAAACAAAATCGTAAATGTATCTTTTTATAGTGCATTGGGTTAACAGCGTGCAAAGTGCTTCAAAGTAAGTAACGAAGAACACTAGTATAATATAAACAATCGACCTTTCACTAAAGCCTTTAGAACTATCTTCTTGTTACCCAAGTATACATTTCAGTATAAACACAAACAAACTAGGTTCTTCCAGACAAACCAAGAATTAAAGTTTAAGGCTGTAAATCGTATCCTCACGAATGAATGCTAGTATTATATTCTTACTCTTTTGCTTCTTTATTATGGGTTTGGCTTGTGTGTCGTCAGAATCTGCTAACAGCTGAGACACAAAACATATGATAAAAGTGTATATTATTTCCATTTATATTACTGGATTACAATCACAGTTAAAGTACTGAACAGTGGAAACATGCCAATTTTTATATTTACTTTTAATGATTGTTTTCTGTAAATACCTATACTTTCATCTAGCACAGACCATTCTTCATTCAATAAATATAAACATGTTCTCAATGAAATTAGTTCAGCTTTGAAACATGTTTAGACATTAAGAAAATATCTTCTCAATGAAATTAGTTCGGCTTTGAAACATGTTTAGACATTAAGAAAATATCTTCTCAATGAAATTAGTTCAGCTTTGAAACATGTTTAGACATTAAGAAAATATCTTCTCAGTGAAATTAGTTCGGCTTTGAAACATGTTTAGACATTAAGAAAATATCTTCTCAGTGAAATTAGTTCGGCTTTGAAACATGTTTAGACATTAAGAAAATATCTTCTCAATGAAATTAGTTCGGCTTTGAAACATGTTTAGACATTAAAGAAAATATCTTCTCAATGAAATTAGTTCGGCTTTGAAGCATGTTTAGACATTTAGAAAATATTTCATTGAAACATTATGGGATAAGATTTTACTTTTTTTATTTTCATTAATAATAATTGATTGTATCTTTTTTTTGGAGGGCTTCGTACGTAATTTCTCCGAATAGATAAATGGTAAAACAGTTAAGTGATGTAATTATAAACTGATATTTAAAATGTATGTTTATCAATGTTTATTACGTGATGTTAACTGAGAAGTGAGAATAATATGTAACTACGAGCCTCCCGATGGCTCAGGAGTAAACTTCAGGGCTTAAAATGTTGCAATTAAGGGTTTGATCCTTAACAATAAAACGAAGAAATAAACTACGAGGATGATCCCCCTACAGTTCATCATCATCATCGAAAGTGTGATACAATTCACATTTGTAATTAATGCAAGGAGCTAAGAGAATGTGGAGCAGTGTAAAATTTGAAACATATTTTCTAACTCTCATAACAGACATGTATACATAACTCCCATAGCACGCACACACACACACACACAATTGATCAAGTTCAGTTCACGAATATTTTATGCAAATTCAAAAACTTGAAATATTAAACAACGTAATTATACATGATTTCCAAAATGTGCAGTTAAAACACTGAGTACATCGAGTGTTATATACTGATAATTACTGTCAAACTAAACAGGAGCCAAGTACTTGAGAGATTTGGCTTAGGAGGTGTTATTAGGCAGTTAAAACACACTGAGGATATCGACTGTTATATACTGATAATTAAAAACTAATACTAATAATTACTCTAAAAACCAACAGGAGCCACGTACAAAAAGATGTAGCTTCGGTGTTATTAAGCAGTTAAAACACTGTGACAATGAGAAGTTTTGAAACAAATTTTGATAACGATTTAATTTCAAATTAGTAAACTCTAGTCATATTGAAAGAGTCATAAATAAATGTTTTCGTATGCACTAATGTAGTTCTTTTGAAATGAACAGTTTAATGTAGCCAATAAATATAACAAATTTGTTTGTTTGTTTTGAATTTCGCGCAAAGCTACACTAGGGCTATCTGCGCTAGCCGTCCCTAATTTAGAGGCTGAATGGGCGAGCATGTTTGATGTGACGGGGATTCGAACTCGCGACCCTCAGATTGCGAGTCGAGAGCCCTAACCACCTGGCCATGCCAGGCAATATAACATAAATATGACAAATCCAAATAACATTTCTTGCACTAATAACTAACCGGAAAGCATTTACACCGAGTAATAAGAACTATAAATGTTTCAGTCTCCAAATCCACACTATGCAATCCTTAATATGAACCATTAAAATGGTTCTTTTTTCGGTGTTAGTACATAAGCATCAAAATATGCGAGTTTTACGTTAAACGTGATATTTTGCCCAATTATTCATTTAATTCTTCAACAGTAACAGCACTATGCATATCATATTAACAATAAGGGACCATTTGGTCTTTCAAAGCTGTTTTGCACATCTTTCCTTGAGAAAAATATTATTAATATTTTTAAAAAATTATAAAACGCCGGCTTTTACTACAGCGGTAGCTCATTTGACACTTTAATCACCCTGTTAGAAAAACAAAACTGTCTTAACTGGAACCTATAACCCGTCTTTAGTATATCAAAAATGTATGTCCCCTCGACTTTTGTCTTCATAATACAGCAGAAAGACCCCAAAAGCCCTTTATCCAATAGATCCTTCGGATAATTTTATAAAATTTTGTAAAATAACCTCTTACCTTTCTTTTCTCAAAATCAGATAAGTTGGAATATATTAACCTCTTACCTTTTTTGTCAAAATAAGATAAGTTGGAATATATTAACTTATCCCTGTAAGATAATCATTTCATCCCCGAAATTAGACTAGTAACCCTCCTCTGAACCTTTTCCAATAAGTCAATATCCTGTCTCAGACAAGGAAATCAAAACTGTACGCAATATGCCAAGTGACGTATAACTAGTGATTTTTATTTAGATGATTACCCGTTTTCACTTGTAATCTATGTGTCTATAAATACAGCATAAATTATATTAATGTTGCTACTGGCTACAGAGCGCTACTTCGAGGACTTTATTGCTTTTCCGTCACTATGTCAAGGTCCTTTCTTTTATTCAAGTTATTATATAATAAAACGTGTGATCCAGATTATGACATTACCCTGCACTTAATATCATTAAACATTATTTGCCAAATATTTGTCTAACTTAGCAATTAATCCAAGTCATTACATAATACCTCAACATCCTCAGTAGAGATAGAAATGCCCCATCAATGTCATTAACGTAAATAAGAAAAACCAAAGACCCAAACACTGACCCCCTGATATACTCCACTGGTATGAAGAGTCCAGTTTTGGACTGAACTCCTTTTAAAATAAACTTTTGATTTTCTCTTTCATTCAAACACTCAACAATACAACACGCAAAAAGCTTGACAGAAATAATACTGGGAAACATTTTGTTTAATTTCCTTAAGTCTTCACCAGATTTGAATTGTCTATTTGTTCGTTGAATTTCGCGTAAAGCTACTCAAGGGACTGTTTTCTGCTTAGCAGTTCTCAATGTTGAAGCTACGCATAAGAGGGAAGGCCGCTAGCTAGTCCACTTACTGCCAATTCTTGCGCAACTGTTTACCAACGAATAGTGGGATTGGTCATCACTTTACAGTGCCCTCACGGCTGAAGGGCTAGCAAGTACGAGTGAAGTGCCCTAACCACCAAGCCGATTGTCTTGATAACTGTACAGGACATGGAACGAGATTCTGTAGTGAAACTTCCGAAGACTGTAGGTTTATATTACCCCTTTAAAAGTACGAGCCACTAATATAAACGATGAACAGAATAACGCGTTAAAGACTATTACCTTATTCACCTAATTAAGTCAAATGCAAAAATCTGGTAAATTAAACAAACGAGTAACTGAGCTATTTAAGTTAAGTCCCTTTAATATAATAAATAAATAGTCAATTCACTGCACTAGAATTCTGACTTTTTTCCTTTTACAAGAGGCCAAAGAAGGCAAAAAAAAAAACTGTTGTTTTTTTTACATTTATGAAAATCTGTCTAATGAACTCCGATTGGCCGAACTTCTCACGTAACACATAACTGAACTTCACATAATAGCCAATGGTTGGCAGTTAGTGGCCATGTGGTTACAGTGTGCAGAAAGTCTAATACACGATGCCGGAAGCATTAACACTGATGGCCGTGGGACGTGATGGAAAAAAGAAAAACGACCTTGAACTGCCATTTTTGTGCCTGGTTGAGACAGCCATATCTGAATCCTGTGGAGCAAGACGTGGTTCCCAAGACCTGTAAAACCCTGGCTGCCTGCTCAGACATCCTTTGTTCACAAATATGTTTAGATGCACACTAAAACCTTTCAAATATTTACACCCTGGCAGAAAACGAGTGTGACATTACATTTTTGGACGTTTTATTATGTTTAATATGTACAAGTTTTTCATGCACCTCTTATTGAACGACCGAAGTTCGTGTTCTGTTCTTTATTTAAATTTTCACAATTGAAGAAGTCCTCCTTAGAAAGTCCGAATCTCTTGTCATTAAAGCTAAGAAAACCAGAAGATGATCGCACTGCCACTACATCTTCAACTGTGAACAGGTCAGAACGTGAACTTCGATTGTTTACTATATAAGAGCAGAACTCAATCAAACACGAAACAAAGGACCACACTATTGTATTTTGTTTTTTCGTCGTGAAAATGTACATCAAAAATATGTGGGCAGTGCAATCGTATACCATAACACGTACATATATTTATATGATGACCAGCTTTCATGACATAATATTTCGTGTTAATGTACATATCCTTTAGGTACATATTTCTCTCCTACTGGTATCATTGTTATCACAATGCATGTATCTCTCCTACTGGTATCATTGTTATTACTATGCATGTCTCTCTCCTACTGGTATCATTGTTACTACTATGCATGTCTCTCTCTCCTACTGGTATCATTGTTAACTACTATGCATGTCTCTCTCTCCTACTGGTATCATTGTTACTACTATGCATGTCTCTCTCTCCTACTGGTATCATTGTTACTACTATGCATGTCTCTCTCTCCTACTGGTATCATTGTTACTACTATGCATGTCTCTCTCTCCTACTGGTATCATTGTTATTACTATGCATGTCTCTCTCTCCTACTGGTATCATTGTTATTACTATGCATGTCTCTCTCCTACTGGTATTGTTATTACTATGCATGTCTCTCTCCTTCTGGTATCATTGTTACTACTATGCATGTCTCTCTCTCCTACTGGTATCATTGTTACTACTATGCATGTCTCTCTCTCCTACTGGTATCATTGTTACTACTATGCATGTCTCTCTCTCCTACTGGTATCACTGTTATCACTATGCATGTCTCTCTCTC
>NW_013667092.1:238378-266652 GCF_000517525.1 Limulus polyphemus
TTGTTATTACTATGCATGTTGACTTTACTTTTGTGAGAAAAGTTCAGCTTAAAATTCATATTCATCAAGTCACAAAATTTAGATCCACCATATACAAGTATATTGTTATTTAACCAATCGATATCAAGTATTTAATTTCCCGAAGTAATTAAAAGCCATTTGCAGAAGGTAAAGAAACTGGTTTTCTTCTATATAAACGTGTGAACAAGCAATGGCCAAAGTAGCTGATCAAGTCGTCTTTTTCTAAGATGTCGAGTATTAGTTTTCATTTAATTAATCAGTATCACACTGCTTGCTGAGCCAAAAACTTTCAATTTTGTTGCTGTTGGCACCAAAGCTAACACTAGCTTACGCGGATAGTATTACGGCAATTTCTCAAATAAGCTTTTGGTTTTGTAATTCGTCATCACACTTGTGGGGCTGCCATTGAGGTGGGACGCCATAAGGGTGCATTTATCTAGACACACTGAATGACGTAAAACGGAAAACAACTCCCTCACCGACCCCACATATCAGGGAGAGTACTACATGTGTGAATGAGTATTTTGGTAAAGCTAATTAAAACCAGAGACAGTTATGGTCACAAAAACGCCACAACTCCTCAACACGTCTACAATATACGCATCGAGTAGATTCTGGCAATTAAAAACAAGGAGAAAAAAAAATGTATATGAATAATAAGTATAAAAATGTTCTCTTAAAAACTATGGCAATTGAACACCACGTATACATATATATATCTAGTATACTGACGGCATCTGTAATATAAGGTACACTCCCAGTATGGTGGAAATACGAACAGTTGTACTACTTACTAGTGCTTACAAACGTTCTAAAGCATCAATGAATTCACACACATAACTTCATTATGGGTCAAGTACTTTTAACATTTATGATCAATGTCAAAACGCACTCCAAATAACTTCAGTTAACTTTCTTTAGGATTGTATCGGCATTTCGTGAAATTTAATTTCTATCTTATAAACCAGATGGAAGAGAAGACAACTTGTCTGATCGGAATTTAACCCTCATTCTTATAATGGATCCACAGCCCACTAAGATAAAATGCGAAGCGCGTTTTTGCATCAGTTGGTCGCGAATCATGACACCTTATATTCACAGCTCCAGTACGTTAACCACTAGGCCACGCCCGGCCAATAATTAAATCTATAAAAGTCTTAAATAAATCTGTTAGGATTAACAAAATAACATAGGTCTGTAACTACCTTATTTATTTATTTAATAATCCATTTTAATTATTATTGTCTAGTGTTTTTTTTTCAATGGTGCCCAACCAAACATGTACATGTAAAATATGTTGCAATTAATAGAAATATTGTGCTAATGTGTTGATAAAAAATGAGGCACTGAGCTTAAATAAGTTGTTCAAATCGGTTGGCTGGTTGTAATTCAACACAAAGCTGCACAATGGACTATCTGTGTTCTGCCCACCACGAGTATTATTTGATATTGTTACATTATTTGATATATCCAACTTTATTACCTTCACTTTTTATTATTATACTTTTATTACAGAGATTGTTTTCGTTGCCAGTATTCCTAATACATGTATTAGGACTAATCTATTATTGGATTTTCAACCGAAAATAACAACGAGAGTACCCAACTGCTGAAAAAAACGCATTCTAATCATTATACGCAAGTGTATCTTGTTTAGATATATACTCGTTACCAGGTTGATTTTTGGTTTCGCTCTAAATAGGAGTTTCCTTTGGTCGGGAGTTAATGTCGATGAGAAGAGAATAATAGTTTGTGTTCGAACGGAGCTCTTTGAAGAAGCACCATCAAAACCCATATCAAGACCAGCTGAGGCTGCAGTTCATCATAGATCAACATCATTCAAAATAAAACGTATCTCACGTTTCTGTGTTCTTCCTTACTGAGAGGATGTTATGGTACTTTTTCGGACAGCAAAACAAATTAAAAGGTTGGAAAAAATGACCCTACAAAGAAATGAAACTCATTTATTCAAACTCAAAGGAAATATTAATAATGACTATTCTGATCAACAATGATTTATTTAAAATATGATTCAAGTAATTTCTACGGCATAAATTATCCGAGATGCTGTGATGCAAGTAACACGTATTTTTTTTCACTTTTTATATAGAATCTTACACCTCGTATTTACATAACTGGCCCGCAATAAACCGGAAACGATTTAGGTTAAGGTCATTTACAAAGACAGGAAATGACGTTATTAGTCACTTCCAGGTTTCTTTAAGAAGAATGGTCATATATATTATGATCTGGTTAACTTTTTTTGCATCTTCTATGGCACTTCATAATACTAAAGGTAATAAATAAATTAATATCATCATTGTCGTTACTCATGCACATAATATAATAATTAACAAATGAATCACACAAGCACAGCCTTAGCTTGTTTAACATATAAATACGAATATATACGAGGTGAAGACGAGTCGAGCGCGTACTGTTTAAATATTGGCGAGCCATGCAAACCAGTAGTATTTTAATTTATTTGTCCATAAAGGATATAAACATTTCTAAAGTCGTTAATGTCACATAACTCACGCACGTTTAACAGCTGTCAATCAAACTTAGCTTAAATAGTAACTGACTTCATAAAGGTAAACGAGAAAGTATACTAACCAAACACGAACTGCATCCTGGGAAGACAATCACGTGCATTTGAATTTGGAAGTAATAATGAAGGGTTTTGAGAGGATTAATCCTCCCCGTATGTAACCAGGAAATGAATATGTACCACACCAGTTCTTAATGGAATATCAAAAACAAAACCTAAACAAACTGATACATTCCTACACAAATTTCCAGGTATATAAACTTTTTTTTTAGCTTACAGCTAAACATGTTATATATTTTGTTTATGAGAGGGTTCAAAGCTAATTGCTTATTAGCCTTCCGATGTGTTGTTACGAAGACCGTATAAATATTTTGTAAATAACTACGTAAAATTTCTCATGGAATACTGTA
Source organism: Limulus polyphemus (assembly GCF_000517525.1). Lineage (NCBI taxonomy): Eukaryota > Metazoa > Arthropoda > Merostomata > Xiphosura > Limulidae > Limulus > Limulus polyphemus. The sequence goes on from NW_013667092.1 coordinate 241,361, forward strand.
AAGAAAGTAACTAATCTATATATGCATTACTACTATTAATAATAAAACCGTATGCATTAATCACATTTCAGCTTAGTTGCTTAATGATGCTTATCATTTATACCATACACATGATAAGTATATATATACATAAAAATCACATACAAACATGTGTGTGTGTGTGTGTGTGTACACACACACATTATGCCACATACATTTTGCGATGTGAATGCGACACTCACATCCACAAACACACCTGCTGAATAATGTAAATTTCTACAACATAATCAACCAACCTAGTCCAACAACCAAGTTTAGCTGGTACATATAGACACCTACGTAAAATACGAAATACAATATTACAAAATTCAGAAGCAGGAGGTAGCCGTGAATTAAATATGACTAACCCCACAGGGTTGACAGGCGTGCGTGAAAAAAAAGGAACATGTGCGATTTAATTATAGCCAATGGAATAGTCGATTTAGTGAGATCTCTGTTGTTTTTCACCCCTACTTTGGGCACCCTTGTCCTTTGTGAGTTTGAAGTTTAACGTTTGCCGGTTAAAAATCCTTGTGGCAACTTTCAACAGTAAAATAAAAGATGCGGTTAAAGGCAAAATTACTTTTCCACGTTAACACAATTCCCGGTGGTTTCACTGGAACATAAACTATACATTTGTCCGTGATAAAGGCTTTTTTGTGTGTAATGACTCGTGCTACTTGAGAGACTTTAGGAGGCTGCATAACGTAGTTAGCGATAGACTTTCTGTTGTATATTGCTATTATACCTTGTTGCAGAGACAATTCCATAATTTAACCACGTGTTCCTTATGACCTTTATTTTATTGATGATAATCGATGTAAAGGCTGGCCCAAAAATAACAAGCACTATAATAACTGTAAATATGTAGCCTTACACACAATCAAGTCGTTTAACTCTATCTTAAACAAACATTATTTCAAATACAAAGTTTCTGAAACAAAGACTAATAACTATTACAAATCCTCAAATATATGGCTGATGTTTGTTCGTAAAATAAAGACTGTAAATTAATGTGTATTCTTTGGCGATTGGACTGTTTACGAAAGTTTCCTTACCTCATAAAATATTTTCCTCTTTAACTCGAACATTAATAATTTTGTTCACGTTTTTTATTATGACTTTTTGTTTTAGAGCCAGGCGAGGCGTAATGGTTAGCAGAAGGCCCAAGGTTCGGGCTACGATACTTCGCTGAGCAATGTCCACGTTTCCAGCACTGGGTATATTATAACCGGGGCAATCAATCCCACTATTTCATTAAAAGTGGTTGTGTAGTTGGCGGGAGTTTCCGACAAGTTATCCTACCCCTCGTTAGAATATTTAATTAGGGATGGTTATGCCTGAACATTAGGGTATTTGATCTGGCCTTTTACCCTATATGTCGCATGAGGTGCTGGTTTGGTTGGAAATGCCAGAAATGTAGCACCTTTAAAATGTTAGGAAAAAATAAACGATTTCTTATAGGTACTTTACTTTTAATGTACTTCTCCAAAAGAAACGATCAGACTTTCTTCAGGACGCCTACTATTAACGGTCGAACAGTAAACAGGTAGTTGAGAATAATGTGATTAGCATATTTGATTTCCTTTATCATAATTAAGTTATTAATTATTATTGCATATTAAAAGTTCATTCTTAAATGGTTTAACACACACACAAACATACATAATTTGAGCAAAATATCGATATCCAATGTCACCTTTGATAATTTAGTTTCCTTTTATGATCCAGTTGACAGGTAGCGACAGCACTGTGTAAAAAGCGACGTCTAAACCACAGAATATCTATCTATACTATTATTATGCTTGTTTGTATGTACGACCGTTACACTTTCTGACCGAGAACCTGCTGCGTATGCATGCGTAGTTAGAATGTTTCCCCAAGAAAAACCGCGCATGCGCATTATTCACTCGACGACAAACAGTCTGTCTGCGGCAGAGAGCTGTAAAGCTTAGTGATCAAGTCGCTACAATTGCTGTATGAAACAAGAAGTAACAACAAAAGGGGAATGTAAATGTACTTTACTAACCATTTTGTACAACAGAATATTAAAACTTATCAAAGTTTTTAAAAAGGTTTGACGTGTGGTCGTAGAATAACATTATAAGTTTATTTATCGATAATATTAAGTACAGGAGAGTTTAGTCCTAACTAAACTAAAGTAAAAAAACGTACACAGGTTACAGTGTTAATTTAGCTCTTTATCGAACTTAGGCCTAACATAAGTTAAAGTTTTATAAAGTACGGCCTATATACAAGTGGATTTACCCATTTCGTTGTCTAAAATTATAGTTCGTTTGTATTGTGCTAGAAATGTTATATTTAAAGAAGTAATGTTACGATAAAGATACTAATTTGGCCGGAAATGTTTTGCGGGTCTCTGCTAGTATATTTATTATTCGCGGGGGGGGGGGCAGTCAGTATCAATCGTAATGTGATAGATGACGTTTCGATAATGATGTTAAGTTGTAACTTGTGGTTTTGTTATCAATGTTTAAACCAATGAGAAAGCCCAACAACATTAAAAAAACGTGAGAGCAAAGCGAAGAAAAGATTTAAGTCACGTGATTGTGCCAAATATTTTTTTAGACAGTTAAATTACAGTGTGTAAAGAATTTTTTTTTTCAACGGTTTAAAGTAAACATTTGCTTATTCACCTAAACAGTTCGTTGAAAACACGTGCTAATAATTCACGACTAGCTTTACCTGAACACATCATTAATACACGTCCTTTCTCCAACAAAACAGACCTTCTCCTAGGTTTCTCCAATTAATCCTTTCATTTATTTTTATGAATGATAAAACCGAATTAATGCCTCGGGCTAGAGCTAAAGCTTTACGCGTACAAACTAGGAATGCTGTTTTCATACAAGAGACACGGCTAACGATTTATTAATGAATAAGCTTATTGAAGATGCGCAGAGTCGGTGGCATAAACTCGATTTTCTACTTTTTAGTATATTTACGAAACCGCCAAACGTAACTGGTCAGAATGCAAGAAGCAGTTTTCAAGATAAATCCAACTGAGGCGAAACTTAGAACAGTTCACTATACTACTGAAACAGAAATAAGAAGTATATATAATCCTGTACTTTAATTAATCATGAAAATGCCGCATTTGTCTTATTTATACGCTACTTTGAGAGGTTGGGCAAACAAAAGAAACACCAATGGAAATTATGAGTTTTGAGAAGCCACTTTGTATCCGTTTCTCTTTGCTGAGAAGGCTTTCCCGTTTTCCGCAATAACTTGAAACTATTTATACAAACTGTATTGTGTATACATTAGAAACCACTCAACCATCATTACATGTTTCAAGTATAAAACATGCAAAGTTCCTTTCAATTCAGGTTTTTCAAGACTTTATAATGTCTGAAGGCAAAACAAATACATATGAAGGACATTTAGTTTATTTCTTGAATATTTTGTTTTATTACTTTTAGCTGAAATGACTTCCTAAAGCTGATGAGGAATGCTTTCTTCAAGTTTTAGAGATTGGATTGGATTCCTGCTCAGAGTTCCTCGTATGATTTAAGCTGTTTTTCTAGATCAAGATCATACTTAAAAATAATGAGGTATGGGCTTTGAAGATGTCACGTTCAGTATGCAATGTTTCATCTTCTTCCTGTCTATCAAGATATCGTTTTGCTGTATGTTTGGGTTCGTTATCATGGTGGAAAATTAAATTTCTCTCGATAAGTGACATTCAAAAGGGACAGAATGGTGAATGATAATTTGCTTATATCAGGTAGAATCCAAGATTCGATCAATACGGTGGAGATTACCAACTCCAAATGTGGTTACACAGCTCCTACACTTGGATATTACCTTCTCCAGATGTGGTTAAACAGCTCATACACTTGGATATTACCAACTCCAGACGTGGCTCAACAGCTCCTGCACTTGGATATTACCTTCTCCATGCTTATTAATTGAAGACAAGTTTCCTTTAATCTTTCAACACTCCTATGCCGGATGTACTGACGTCTAACGTTTCCAAATTCTCAAACTTTTACTCATCAGACTAAGTTACACTTCTCCACATACAAGTTTTCAAATTTTTGGTTTTTTTTTTACAAACTTCAGTCCTGTTCTTGCCTTCATGGAACACAGGTTTTCCTGCTGCAATACATTCTTTCAGCCCTTCTTAGTGCAAGTTACATTGTGTTGTTTCTTGACTTTCTGTAGCATGGCAGCTGCTAAGTTTAAGTCTGTCTCGAAGAAAGCCTGAGGATCTGATCTTAAAGGTTTTGGTAGTTTTCCGGATCTACTCTTGTCGTAAGTGGTACCAGTGTCATTGTATCTTTTATAATTATTTGAACTCCATTTTTTGATACTTTCATTGTTGTAAAAATTTCCCGATGACTGCAGCCTTCTTTGTGTAAAACTATGAGTATTATAGCAATTTGCTATGTCTTACTTCATCAGAAATTGTCTTGGAGTCATATTTCGTACTTAAAAGCATAATAGTCACGTGACAATTACAAACCAAAAAAATCTACTTTTTATGAAAGCAAAATAAAAAATCTAACAATAAGCGAAAATTTGTTTTTTCAATACTTTTAAAATATAAAAAATAATAAATGCGTGGAATGCCGTTAGACGTCAGTATAATAGCCACAACATTATAATATCTAAAATCTACATGCTCTAGTTTTCAGAAACATAACTATCGCCAGTTCTGATTTTCTTACATATCTTATTTTTTTTAGATTAAGTTTCAAACTAAACATAATTTGGAAAGTCTTTAAATAAATAACGGTATTAGATTGGCATTATTATTATATTTCGTCCTGAATACTTTTTTTACAGGGGACTCAATGTTGGTCTCTAATTTATGCACAGTAGTGTATATACCTGTACACATTAGGATAATGAACTTTCCACAATATAGCTTAACTCTGGCGTATCCTTCGCCCGAATTAATCACCTAGGTTACCAGGGTGGCTTCTAAGTGCGATACAAAACGTTTTAGAGAACTAAATATTTCTAAATAATTCAATTTTACATATATAATTTGGCAGTGGTTAAAGTACACTTCCAAACTTTTTACCACATTTGCAGTATACAGATAAATAAAATATAGAATGTTTTGATGTTCCAGAAGCTACAGAATCAATGGTAATACAATGTTTCAACATTAAAACTCATGTGCTCCAACTCATTTAGGGAATAACGTAACTATAATTTAGGGAATTACTATAATAACTATAATTCCCTAAACATAATTTAGGGAAGAACTCTCTCTTCAGTTGAGGACTTGTATCCATGGTAACTATCTATTAAACACTTCATGTGAATTTCTTATTTTAAAACTTATCAGACATATTAATTGTTTGGGTTAATTTAAGTCATATAATTACTTCATCATCTTATTTATGCATCATACTGAATGTTCCGGATAATTAACAGCAATCTGTAAAGTGCTGGATGAGTTCTTGAATTTCAACAGCCAGAAGTTTTATCTCTAGACGTTATGACAAAAGTTTCAGGTGAAGAGGGTTAAACGGAAGTTGTCGACTTGTCTAGAAAAAACAAACACAAAGCAATCTACTTCAAAAAAAGAGGAGGGCTGCAGGTGTCCAAATAATAATGAAAACAGGAAACTTTTAATAATTGACGTTCTAAAGAGAGCCAACAGGTTTGGTTTGGTTGTTAAGTGCAAAGATAACAATGGAGTATCTGTGCTCTGCCCACCACGGGTATCAAAACCCGATATTTCGTGTCGCAACCGTGTAGATTTACCACTGTGTCACTGGGTAGTTGGGTGGGGGCAGGATCAAAAGAAAATTATCAAAATACCAAGTAAAGATGAACCTTCAAGCAGTTGAAGTCTAACATTTTTTACACAACTTTCATTGGCTAGAAGCTACAAAAAATTGTTACTTGTCCCAACCACAAGTTAAAACGCCACCATGTTCTTAAACTAATCGATAGTCATATAGACGATAATCATGTATTTTTAACACAGCATTTATTTAAAATGCGAAGCTTTCTTTTACTCTCTCAAAGGTAAAGTTGTTCTATAAAATTAAGGTTATTTTACTTATATTATTGACATTCTCCAAATACGCATTTTGAAATAAACTCGCCTGTTTTGTATATATTGAAAATAATTCCACACAACGACAGGAGAGACACTGACCTTTAACATTTCTCTTACTGCTAAAATCTCATTTAACATTATCTTTGATTATAAACTACCAAATCGTTAGTGATAACCTACAGGATAAATCATTTGTATACGACCGTCACTTATTTATCGTTATAGAAAATCCTTCGCCATGTCTGACCTTTTACAAATCCTCCCATTTTTTCTGTTACGGAGATTTCGTTGTAATAAATTGAAATACCAAATTACGGTTATGTTTTGTATTTATTATATTGTATTTAAACTAAAAGTACGTACTTCCTTCAGCGCCACGACTTTCTTGATTTATTATATTTATTTGTCTCTTTCTCGGGGTTTTGAAATAGGTATGTCTCATTTTATTTTTTAAATCAGACTTTTCTGAGGAATAAAATGCTCAATGACATTTGTTTTGGAGGGGGACGATGTTATGGGTTTAGGCTGTTGTTTTTCACAGGACCTTTTGGCAATAAGGCTAATAGTTAAGACAGATTTTACATACTCTGTCTATCAAACAAAAGGCAAAATAAGTCTTAGCTAATGAGGTAAAATAATCGAAAGAGGGTGCCAATTTTTTGTGTTTTTGTTGTTGTTGTGGTAGAGATAGAGGTTGAAAAACCTTTGCATTATAATAATCTTATACATTTTGTCCAACAGAATTAAACAAATCACATGAAGCCAACTTCTAATAATTATACAGCATTTATAATCAAACCTGTTTGAAACCAGCAGGTTTTAAACACGGTTGTATATTTAAGACTTCCTTATTACAGTTGTTAACATAGAAACAAAAAATAAAATCACTGTCTTCGTCTGCTTTCATAGTTATGAGAATTTTCCCACCTAGTTCGAAACGATGATATGAGGACAAACAGAATTGGATCTCAAGTATTCTCAGTTATTGACATAAAGTGATTTATGAACATCATTTACAGATTGTTTTCATAATCGCTTTTTTGCAACTACTACACCTATTTGTGATTATCACACATGCTTAACAAAAGAGCTAACAAAGACTATAACATATAGATATCTACAATGCATTAATATAAATAGTTAGTTGAATTGAATGACTTCAAACATATAGTTTGTAAATATTTGGTCTATAGTGACAAACCTCCAAGTTGGAGAATAATTAGTTGGATTGGTGAACTGAAATATGGTTTGTAAATACTTGGTATATAGTGACAAACCTCCAAGTTAGAAAATAAATAATTAGTTGGATTGATGAACTGAAATATTGTCTGTAAACACTTGGTATATAGTGACAAACCTCCAAGTATTGAAGTAAAAAAATGTCGGTTAAATTCTCGCTGATTAAATTCTCTTTTTATCTAATAATCGAAGTAACAGATTCCAGCTTATACCTGCACGAACATGAAACAGGAAGTGTCATTTATAATTACACTAATCTATTTGTTATTAATAATTCTCGGTGCTTTAAAAATACAGTCTGATGAGAATCGTTAGTACTGACACATCACGCCATAACATTTGGTATTTCAAGTACAAGGACTACATATACTCTTCTAGTTGTAGCTTCCTAAACAACGCGATACTGCATTTCCAATACATAACATACGACTTAAATACGAATACAAACATTAGAAGTCAACGTACGATGCGCTTAAAGTCACAAAATATTTTCCAGTATTTGTATGACAATTATTCTAGTAATCGTGAACTCGAGCCAACTATTATTTGATCCCCTGGCCCCGAACAGTAGGACGGCCATCAGGCCAAGCTAGCAAAAATGTCTTAAAGTAAACTACATATACGGCGCCATTCTTCTACTAGCGAGCTCACGCGCACGAGCAGGCTTAAGAAACACAAAAACTTACCTTTGATGATTGCGCTGAAGATGGCCAACGTAAGCAGGACACTTAGCGATAACGTTTCAGACGCCATAAATCCACATTTGGTAGAAACTCCATAGAAAAACAATCTACACAATATCCACAAGAAATGTTTCACGAGTATGAATACATGACACAAGCCGGAGGTTTGTACACAGAGTGGCTGTTCCTAGAGTCTCATTTACTCCCTAAACAGCGCGTTCCTTTAAATTATTAAAGAGTGACCATGAAAATCGTGTTAATTTCACAAAATTGTTAATGATTATTTTTATGTCCAAACTATGCTATCGTTTTCAGCAGTTTTTAATACTTGAAGATAATTCTGCAACTTGGTAATCTAAAGGTAACTTGGACTGTTGCGGGAGGTGTAACATCAGAGTACAAAACTTGAATGAAGTAGGTTGGATAGCAGCAAGCCGCATTCCCGCGTAAACACCATTTACCCACAACAAAGCGGCATGGTGTTGAGTGTACGAACTGGACTTGTATTATGATTACCGATAGAACAAAAGCACGTGCTTATGCTATCATTTTTATCATTCTGTTGTACGTGTCAATGAATCATATCCTTTTACCTTGTATTAAACGCAACTGTTTCTGATAAACGACGTTTCGACATGCGCATCGCAACCGACTTGAAAAGAAGCAGTTGATCTCTGCATGTAATTTGACTTACTTATCATAGGCTTAATAATCTATTAATATGAAGCATTCTTCGAAAACTTCACGGAAGAGAGAAAGGGAAGTGATATCTTGTGATGTAATTGTAATTCACTAACAAAGAACTAACAAAACACGAAATATTTTTTGGAGGAGTTTGAAAAAATATATCGTTAAGGTTACGTAAAAAATGTTTCGCAAACATTAAATTTTCTTTAGAGAAAAACATATCTCGAAAGACGTCTTAAAGACACTCAGTGCTTCAGAAAGTTATTTTTGAAGCGACGTTAAAATATGATTCTTTTGACATAATAAAAATAAGTCTGCGGACTTACAACGTTAGAATTCGGGTTTCGATACCCGTGGTGGGCAGAGCACAGATAGCCCTTTGTGTAGCTTTGTGCTGAACTACAAAGAACAACATAATAAAACCTAGCACGTTACTGAAATATAATTACTTAATCTAACAAGGTCGTAGCCAGGATTTTTTGGAGGTTGGCATATCTAGAAAAATACCCCCCCCAAAAAAAAATGTTGCCAGTCCTATCACTCTGTTTGATTTATATTTAACGTTTTGGAATTGTGTTTTTTGTTATGACAAAGCTACACAATGAGCTATTTGTGTTCTACCCACTGCAGGTATCGAAAACCGATTTTTAACGTTATAAACTCCAGACTTACCGTTGGGCCACTGGAAAGGGGGGGGGGGTACCATTTCAGGTATTTACCCTTACTGAAATATGAATTCTGATAGGGAAAATACTTCAATTGCGAAGCCTCAGTACAAAAATATGTCATAACACAATATAGTAAATTATAATACTTGAAGAATATGTATATGCAATATATAATAAATAAGTATGTAATAATAAATACGGCATGTCTTAGAAGAAAAGTCTTTGGCCCTCTCTTGCTCTTTCCTGTCATTTTCCGGAATATATTTCGGGGGTTTATTCCCAAAATCTCACCTCCCTGTTTACTGCCCTGCAATCTAACTTTGATATAGGTGATATATGTATTTATATATTAGAATTCCATGCATATCTAATGATAAATTCAGTGTTTATTTTTTAAGAAAGTTCTTTGCGTTTCTTCAAATTCCCAATTTAGGATACTTTTAGGAGTGAACAATGGATGTACCAAAAACTGAAGTCCGGATTCTCTATCATTGCAGTTCGTGTGATTCTATCAAATTTTAAAAGGAAGATTTTAGTCGGCAGTGTGCTACTTTCAGTTTGTATATTGCTTTACGTTTTTATTTTACCTAATGGTACCTTTGTTTTACAATTTTCGCGCAAACCTAAAGTACTCCCTACTTTTTTCGGGTAAAGCTAAAGTAGTCTCTAATTTTCAACTATGGGGAAGCTAACCGCCAACAACTTTTGGGCTGTCTTATCTGACCGAACAGTAGGATTTGACTGTCATTCTTACAGTCACAAAGTGCGGAGCGCATTTTTGCGGCAACGAAGCGATAACCACAAATCTTGGATCTATAGGCTGGGCACGCTAAACACTCGATTACGCCCAGCCTGTGACTGTTACGCATACCATACATCAGACTTTTAAAATTGGTCAAGCGTATTAACTTGTTTATACAATAGCTAAAAAGATTGTTTGTTTGTTTGTTATGAATTTCGCGCAAAGCTACACGAGGGCTATCTACACTAGCCGTCCCTAATTAAGCAGTGTAAGACTAGAGGGAGGGCAGCTAGTCATCATCACCCACCGCCAACTCTTGGGCTACTCTTTTACCAACGAATAGTGGGATTTACCGTGACGTTATAACGTCCCCACGGCTGAAAGGGCGAGCATGTTTGGTGTGACGGGGATTCGAACCCGCGACCCGCAGATTGTGAGTCTAGCGCCCTAACCACCTGGCCATGCCGGGCCAAGCTAAAAAGATAACACGTCTTTAGCTTAGAGAGAATTTTTCAATTTGTTCCAAAATGAATGTTATAGTTACGCCCTCCCCAATCCCCCCCCCAAAAAAATAAGTAATTAACATTAAAAAAACCTTTGATTGGAGAGCAGAAAAATTCGTGATGTATATTTGTGTTTAGTGTTTACGGTTTTTATTTCAGTTTTCAAGAAATAAAATATAATAAAAAAGGGTCGGTTCTGAGACGAGTTGACGATTTCCACTTCTTTGTAATTTAACGATTAAGAATAAACTAGAAACCCTTTGTTGAAGTTCTTTCAAATGTCACATGTGGGTTCTCGGAATGCTTATGGACCAGTTATGTGCAGCATGATGGAAACAGTGTAGCAAAAGATTTACTTCTTTGTTTGTTTTTCTACATGAATATGGTATACTTTAACTTAGTTTGTTAAATCGCTAAATTAAATTGATACGAAAATGAATTAAATTAATGCTGGTGAAGTCCGACAGTATTTTTTTTACGATACTAAAATATGGGTATGGTGTTAGAGTTGACCTTTATTCACTGCAAGTAATCTGTACCCTCCGATGGATCAGCGGCAAGTCTACGGGCTTATAACATTAAAAATCAGGTTTCGATTGCCAGAGCATAGGTAGCCCATTGTGTAGTTTTGTGCTTCAACAACAAAGAAAAAAAATGTAATCTATATGAATATAGACTACTTGTAGTATGTAAAGAACAATTCAAAAAACATACACATAGACAACAGTACACCAAGGTTACTGATGAGGGTGGAATTCCCCAAAACAAGGTTAACTCAATGACAGGTGATGAATCATAAAAATAGACTAGATCACACGTTTCTTTCTCACAGGTATACACAATTTTTGGAAAAGAACAATAGCAACAACAACAAACAACCACATTACAACACAGACGAAGCTGACTTCAAAAACTAAGGGCTACATTTTTTATGCAAAACATATAATCTACAAGGTTGTTTGTTATTCAAACACAAAGCTACATAAAGGGATATCCGTGCTCTTCCCACCACGGGTATCGAAACCCGCTTCCTAGCAGTATACGTCCGCAGAAATGCCGCTGTGCAACAGAGGGGCCAGTAACAAGGAAACATTATTGTGGAAAAAAAATGGTTTTGGATAATAGGTGGCGGCACTGTTCTAAAAACATAAAGTCTTAAATTTGGTCAGAACTTTACTAGTTGAGAATTGGGTTTCGAAGTACATTTTTGTTTCAAAGATACGAAAACTTGAAAGTTCATAGGGTGTTACTGATTGGTTGATCATTAAATCCATATTGACTTCTGATCTTTGGGCCATTTTTGTTGTCATAAATTACATACAATTGAACACTACTGTTAGAATACTCAAGTAAAACAAAAAAAATTATAGTTTTTCGTGTTAAAAGTTTGTTTTGAAATACCTTGTGATTGTTATTCATACAATGATATAACCTTTATTGTTTTTATCCTATTCGTAGCTGCTTTGTTATTGCTGATAATGAAGTTCAAACCTGCACGGTTAATTCATATTCTTATGATATATCTTAATAGCATAATTACCTTCAGGTTTATCATGTAAGGTAGTTTTGTAGCCTGCATCTGAGATATAGTTCGTGTGATATTCTAAACTATTATCATGGCAAATTTTATAATAAAAATTTTGAAAAACTTGACACTTTTCCTATAACTTATAGTAAAACATCTTTGTGTTTTTTTAACTTTTGTTTTTGCGAATTCGCGAAATATTGTTACACGTTACAAATTACATAAAAGTCGTAATACTTTATCGCTGACTTCTACAATGTATTATCACAATATATGTGTATATTTTTGTCCTGCGCTTGTAACACCAAATAAACTTATCTTAATGATATTTAGAATTAACATTGAAGCTATTTTTGAAAATATGCTTAAGATAAAAAATTTTAAGTTACTTACAATAAAAAAAAGTTATTTAATCTTCTTAAGATATTAAGTACATATTTACGGTATGTAACATCACATTCAGATAAATTCTTTCCGTTATCTAAGCTTGAGTCTGCATATTTTCTCTTCAGTATTCGAATGAGTTATTTCTGTGGTCTAAGCTTGAGTCTGTACATTTTGTCTTCAGTATTCGAATGTGTTCTTTCCGTGATCTAAGCTTGAGTCTATATATTGTCTTTTGTATTTGAATGAGTTCTTTCCGTGATATAAGCTTCAGTCTGTATATTTTGTCTTCTGTATTCGAATGAATTCATTCTGTGATCTAAGCTTGAGTCTGTATATTTTGTTTTCAGTATTCGAATGAGTTCTTTCCGTGGTATAAGCTAGAGTCTGTATATTTTGTCTTCAGTATTCGAATGAGTTTATTCTGTTATCTATGCTTGAGTCTGTATATTTTGTCTTCAGTATTCGAAAGAGTTCTTTCCGTGGTCTAAGCTAGAGTCTGCATATTTTGTCTTCAGTGTTCGAATGAGTTATTTTCGTGGTATAAGCTTGAGTCTGTATATTTTGTATTTTGTATTCGAATGAGTTCTTTCCGTGGTCTAAGCTAGAGTCTGTATATTTTGTCTTCAGTATTCGAATGCGTTCTTTCCGTGGTCTAAGCTAGAGTCTGCATATTTTGTATTCAGTATTCGAATGCGTTCTTTCCGTGGTCTAAGCTTGAGTCTGTATATTTTGTCTTCAGTATTCGAATGAGTTCTTTCCGTGGTCTAAGGTTGAGTCTATATTTTGTCTTCAGTATTCGAATGCGTTCTTTCCGTGGTATAAGCTTAAGTCTGTATATTTTGTCTTCAATTTAGAATGAGTTCTTTGGGGCTGTGGGTGCGCCATAATAGTGACGGTTAAATCCCACTATTCGGTTAGATAAGAGTAGCTCTAGAGTTGACGGTGAGTGCTGTTGACTATCTGCCTTCCCTCTACTCTATTAGTTCAAACCTGGCGATGATTATGCGCAGGAGGATTGTGAAAATATTTAAGACGAACTTTAATTTAAAATGTAGCATAAAAATATCGTTATTTAAGTTGTCTGGTTTGTTTTGAATTTCGCGCAAAGCTACTCAAGGGTTATCTGCAGGAGCCCCTAATTTAGAAGTGATAAACTAAAGGAAAGGCAACTAGTCAATACCGCCCACCGCCAACTCTAGGGCTAACCTTTACCAACAAATAGTGGGATTGACCTTCACATTAGCTACTCTCCTACGGCTGAAAGAGTGAGCATATTCGGTGACGGGGATTCGAACCCGCAATCCGTAACCTAACCACCAGCTCATGCCAGGCCTTATTCGAAATCAGACCGATTATTCGCCTTTTTCTAAATACCACTGTATATAAAGTACAAACATTCACATAATTATCAAACCCCCATCCCGGTGGCTCAGCGATAAGCTTGAGTACTTATAACATTACAATTTGGGGCTCGATCTCTGAAAGTATCACGTCCTCTTACAATTAAAGAATGAATCTTAAGTCGTTTGTTTGTTGTAAAGCTTAAGTCTCTCCATATACGTGTATGTATGTAACTGCAAAATCGTGTAATCGGCGTCAGCAAGATAATAAAAAAGTTTTGAAATATAGAGGAAATATATTATTAAATGTAAACCCCCTAAACAGACAAAACAAATTGTTATTAATTATGAAATACAACACGATGTATATATATACATGTACGTCTGATGAAAAATTTCTTTTTGTTATTATTAATTCATTTGACTCGTAATTTTACTCAGTAAAAAATGTCGATTTTTTTAAACTTTCAACCAACTAAACTTCATTATAAAGTAAAACTATACAAATAATGAAATACCATTCTAATGTTCGTCAACTTACTTTCAACTAACTAAACTTCATTCGAAAGTAAAACTATTCAAATAATGAAATACCATTCTAATGTTCGTCAATTTACTTTCAACTAACTTAACTTCATTATAAAGTAAAAATATTCAAATAATGAAATACCATTCTAATGTTCGTCAATTTACTTTCAACTAACTAAACTTCATTCGAAAGTAAAAATATTCAAATAATGAAATACCATTCTAATGTTCGTCAATTTTTGTGCCAACTTGGCAAACCTATATCTACATTTTAAGAATAAAGCTTTTACAAACAAATGCGAACGTTCCAAAGAATACGGTCTCCCCGTGGCCCGCGCTAAGTCTGGGGCTTATAAAGCTGAAATTCGGGTTTCGATACCTGCAGTGGTCATAGCACAAATAACCAATGGTATAATTTGTGCTTTCTAACAAACGAAGAAAACAAAGATTGTAAACAAGCTCTTAGATGTCAGACGACTCAAGCAGCTCGAAAAAGCAAATCATTTTTCGAAATGCTCACTCTGCATACCCAACACATTGTTTAATCCTGCTTAATGTATGTATGTCTTATTCCAAAATATAATATTTTCATATTTTTATATGCTTATGAAAAACACGCAAAACGATTTCAAAGATAGCTCAAACATTGATAGAAAAGTATTAATTTCTTACCTCTCCGATCTGAGCAAGTCATGCTTTAATACTGCTTACAGCCGTCGTACTCTTTTTTTTTAGCGCAAAGCTACACAACGGACTATTTGCGCTCTGTCCACCGTTGGAGTTGAACCCCGGGTTTTAACTTTGTAAGTATGTAAACTCACCGCTGACTCACTGGGAAGGCCCGTCACATTTATCACAAACTCATTCGTATTAACTTATTCGTTGTATTGTTTTAAGCACAAAATTACACAAAGAGCTATCTGATTAAACCCCGAATGTTATCGTTATAAGCATAATAAATAACGTTGAAACGGTTTTACAAGAAACCACATTTTTTGTCACGGAAAAGTAAAATAACACTAAGAAGCTCTGTAATCAGTCGTGCGTAGTTTTTGATAATGTTAAATATATAGGGAGAGTACTTACAATTTTTATAAAACAACTTGATCAGTTGTTAAACAAGTTTATCTTTAAAAAGCAACAACATAAAACCTGCCGCTGCATCCTAATGAACTTTAATTTAATTTAATTTGGTTATACAAAATGATACAACGTTCTCGAACAATTATTTCATCACGAGTTACAGCTTTTACAATAAGGAAGAATATTTTTAAAACAGGTCCGAAATTTCGATCACCGGTGCGATCACTCTCAAGTGTACAAGTTTTAACGGCAAAGAAGGTTTTAGCGATCGAAATGTCGTATCTGTTTTAAAACATATCCTTCCCTACTGTAAAAGCTGTAACTTATAATAAAATAATACTTATAAACAAAACGAAACTACAATTAATGTCAAATAATGCAATCATAAATACGTATGCTTCTATTATTCAGAAATAAAAGCAAATACCAGAAAACACCACCAACTAGAGGGCACTCTGTAGAGCGCATACCTCCGCCACGCAGCGTTGATCATATTCGGCTCTCAAAAAGTACGTCGTTATCAACGAATACAGACCATTTTTGGCAGGACAATAGGGAATAATATTCTACATAAGCCCACCAAGTTTCATCATTTTTTACTGTGTTATAGAGCAAAAATGGTGTGAAAAATTGGTCCCCATGTTAACAGATAGGGATTTTTTTATTTTAGTATCATTGACTTTCCAAACTTAATCACTTCTAAGTTGGGTTATAGTCCAAATGTATACCAACATTCGTTCAAATCCATTCAGCCGTTTTCGAGATATCTTGCTAACAAACACACACACAGAGGGGCGAAAACATAATCTCTGTCCGCCTTCGGTGGCGGAGATAAAAATAACATATTGATTTCATTTTACAGTATAGTCTGTCAGATTTTCAGAACTGGGTGTTAGATAATTTTCATGACTTATATGATTCGCTTAATCGTTTACCTTAAGTACCAACAAGTGCTTGTAGTTTCTTGGTAACTGAGTAACAAATCAAAGTAAAAGTAGTCTTCAATGTTCAAGAACTGACCTTGAATCAGATGAATAAAAAGAACATCAATTTACCACGAGTTTGGTGAAAATAATGATTTTGTTTGTTTGTTTGATCCGGAATTTCCCACAAAGCTGAAGAAGGGCTACCCACATGGCCGTCTCTGATTTTGTACTAATAAACGAGAGGAAAGACAGCAACCATCGCCAACTCTTGGATGGCTCCTGTCTGATTGAACAGTGGGATTTGACTGCATCCATAGCAGAATAGCTTTTGGGGCAACATGAATATTCGGATTCACTGCACGAGTACGCGGACGACTTGGCCAAGTTCGACCCCAAATTATAATTAACCTCTTGCCTTTACAAACAGGTCATGAAATAGGTGAATATAATTAACCTCTTGCCTTTACAAACAGGTCATGAAATAGATGAATATAATTAACCTCTTGACTTTACAAACAGGTCATGAAATAGGTGAATATAATTAACATCTTGCCTTTACAAACAGGTCATGAAATAGGTGAATATAATTAACCTCTTGCCTTTACAAACAGGTCATGAAATAGGTGAATATAATTAACATCTTGCCTTTACAAACAGGTCATGAATTAGGTGAGTATAATTAACCTTTTGCGTTTACAAACAGGTCATGAATTAGGTGAGTATAATTAACCTTTTGCGTTTACAAACAGGTCATGAAGTAGATGAATATAATTAACCTCTTGGCTTTACAAACAGGCTATGAATTAGGTGAGTATAATTAACCTTTTGCGTTTACAAACAGGTCATGAAGTAGATGAATATAATTAACCTCTTGGCTTTACAAACAGGCTATGAATTAGGTGAGTATAATTAACCTTTTGAGTTTACAAACAGGTCATGAAGTAGATGAATACAATTAACCTCTTGGCTTTACAAACAGGCTATGAAGTAGGTGAATATAATTAACCACTTGCCTTTACAAACAGGCTATGAAGTAGGTGAATATAATTAACCTCTTGCCTTTACAAACAGGTCATGAAATAGGTGAATATAATTAACATCTTGCCTTTACAAACAGGTCATGAAATAGGTGAATATAATTAACCTCTTGCCTTTACAAACTGGTCATGAAATAGGTGAACATAATTAACCTCTTGCCTTTACAAACAAGCCATGAGTTAGGTGAGTATAATGAATATATTTCCTCTACAAACAGGCCATGAATTAGGTGAGTATAATGAATCTTTTTCCTCTACAAACAGGCCATGAGTTAGGTGAGTATAATGAACCTCTTTCCTTTACGAATATCTCGTGAATTAAATGAACCTTTACCGAGGTCAAAACTCTCATCTACACATGTGCTAAGTGGAAATGCTGTCAGCGCTCCATTGTTCCTGGAATTGCTGAAAAGTGTTTACAGCATCTGGTAAGAAGGCGTCCTAGTGTGTGTGGTGTGTGTGTGGTATAGAGAATGCATCCTTTCGGGGAATATTACTTGATTTACCCACATAACTAAAAACTACTCATTACAATACGCAATAAATGGTAATAATTTCGTACTAACTTTATAGTCACAACACAAACCATTAAGCGACATCACCGAAGTTATTTTAATATGACGATTGCAGAGCCAAAGTACAGAAGAAACCCCGGATTTTAACGCTGAAAGTCCATAAACTTACCGCTGTCCTACCGGGGAGAAAAAAAAAGAGCACAATCTAAACACTGCTTTCGATGTGATTCTATCCTCCAACACATGGTTAACACGTGTCCTGTACATGTATTAAGAGAGATTATTACACTAAATAAAGTAAATTTATTTTGCGTTAGTGTATTATAAACAGGTTCAAAAGTAAGTTTAAAATTAGTTATTCAGTGAAATAAAAGCATACACTTTAAATATATAGTGAATATGAGGAAAAATATGAGAGTTAAACGATATCTTAAACTTTTCCTATAAGCCCAATCTGGCACATGTGTAACTGAATCTTATTCTGACTATGCAAATATTTATATGTAACACGAGAGGGAGTATTTAGGCAGGTAAGAAGAGAAAACCAATTCATTCATTTCAACTTCAAGATAAAATGTGATTGATTTTTTTATGTCATTAGCATCGACATATTTGACTATAAGAATGTTTTTTTCCAGTGTTTAATGACGATTACAATTAAAACTTTCAATTGTTTTATAGAATTTGAATAACATACCCGGTATCTACGTCGTTGAACAAAATGTATCTCAATTTTTAAGCGTTCTCACGATGAGTTTTAAACGCCTAAAGCCTGCGATTAAATCGTAACTTTTAAAGTGTTATACTGCATATTTAAATAGCCTTTCATAGAATATTTTGTCTCTCATTGTCCAGTCCAACTCTTGAGTTCTGGAATTGAACAAAAACGACAAATCTTATCGGCCAAGAACTTATGGGAGACAAAGGAGAAATGAAGAAAAAGAAAATAAACCCTGCAGTCAACTTCTTCTTATGATCAGTTAATTTCAAAAGTACTTTTGACTCAATCATTTATCATTGCGCTTTATAATTCATCAAGTTTGACGACAGAACGTTCTATGAATTTATATGTTTCAGACACTTCTATGTCAAATTAATATGAACATGATATGCATGCTTAACAAGTGCAAGAGATGGCGCCACATGCTAATAAGACCTAGTCACTAAGGAAGAGCTTTCTCCAAGACAAAAAACAAAACAGAAAGCAGCAACAATAATTAATCGATTTCACAAAACTTTGATCAGTTAAAGGTGACAACGATGTCAACAGAAAGCAATATGAAGAATGCATTTTTTTTAATTTGGATTAACGTGAAGAAGGATACCTTTAAGTTAACCCCCGCCACACACACACACACACAAACACACAAAAAAAATACAACAAAACATTATAAAACTGAAAAATAAAGGTTCACATTATTATTTTTCTTGCAGATATGGACAAAATATTTTTAATATAGAATTTTTTGACAAGCAATAATCACTGACAAGCTCATTTTAAGAGAATATAGAATTCTTTCTTTGTGTTTAAGCGCACAGCTACACACTGAGATATCTGCTCTGTGTCCACCACACGTATCGAACCTCGATTTTTCACAAATAAACTCTCATGCTTAATGGTGAGAAACTGGGGTGAAATTTAAGGCATATTCTGTTTTACAACCAAATGACACAACCCTCTGTTTTTCCTATTTTTTTATTTATCTCGTTAGTTTGAAGAATAATAAGATACAAAATGAAACATGTATGCTTTTACAAAGATTGTTATTTTACCAAAGTCATTTTTTTGTCGAATGTTTTCAAACAATCATTATAATATTTTGATTAATTTAATTATGTTTAAGCTAAACGAAGATTGTTGTTTGTTTGTTTATAATTAAGCACAAAGCTACACAATGGGCTATCTGTGCTCTGCCCACCACGGATTCTAGCGTTGTAAGTCCGCAGACAAACCGCTGTGCTACTGGGGGCTAAATGAAGATGCAAACATTATCTTATGTATTACTCAAAAGTTTTTTCGTAAATTATTCGTAAAATTAATTAAGGGTGTTAATGTTTTTAGTTAATTAATAAATGAGTGAAGCTACTAAGGTATTAAAGCAAATTACTCTACCGTTTAATTAATTAGTAAATGAGTGAAGCTACTGAGATATGAAATCAAATTATACCACCGTTTAGTTAATTAATAAATGAGTGAAGCTACTGAGGTATCAAATAAAAATATTCTACCATTTAGTTAATTAGTAAATGAGTGAAGCTACTGAGATATGAAATCAAATTATACCACCGTTTAGTTAATTAATAAATGAGTGAAGCTACTGAGGTATCAAATAAAAATATTCTACCGTTTAGTTAATTAGTAAATGAGTGAAGCTACTGAGATATGAAATAAAAATATTGTACCGTTTAGTTAATTAGTAAATGTGTGAAGCTACTGAGGTATGAAATCAAATTATTCCACCGTTTAGTTAATTAATAAATGAGTAAAGCTACTAAGGTATGAAATCAAATTATACCACCGTTTAGTTAATTAATAAATAAGTGAAGCTACTGAGGTATGAAATAAAATTATACCACCGTTTAGTTAATTAATAAACTAAGTGAAGCCGCTAAGGTATGAAATCAAACGATACTAATAAAAATAATAACAGGCATTACTCTCAAACCCGACTACTTTTTTGTTTCAAAATCACCACAGTTTGCGAAGAAATCGTAGTATGCAAAATAATTCAAATTTGTCTTCAAATATACAACAGGTTTCGGTATTCGCTGCGGGCTGTACAGACTATCCATTGTGTAGCTCACCAACAATCAAAGAGCCTCTTGTAAAACAACGATTGATCGTTGTATAATGCTGCAATTTTGGTTTTATAGCTTACGTTACACAGTATAATTTATCACGTTATTTCAAAGCACCAGTCCTTGACATAAGTTATAATTTTATCTGATGAAAATGACGTTAAAATAAAAAATATACAGTGAATATTATTTTTTTCATTTAATGCCTACTACCTTAGCACTTGATAACTTGCCATGACAAGTTGACAAATAGATATGTTACGAAGAAATAAAACATCACAAGCCTTCGTTGTTGATATCTTAGAGTGCATGTTAATAAATAGCGTCCACAGTTGTATAAAATCTCTTTATATCATTAAAATCTCGCAGAGAAAGAAATAACTGCATTTTTGAAAACGAGTTTTCAAGCTAGAGCCAAGACAGAAATATAATTTCATTTCTTAGGTTATCTATCTTTGAAAATTATGAATGCACGAATATCTGGTTAATTATTTAAATTTGGAGCCTTTAAATAAACCATGATTTTTCATCAATAAATCTTCCCAGAAAGTAAAATACAGGCTGTTCGTATGCATTGTTATAAGCTTTTCAAACATAATACGTTTCTAGAAATCTCGTATACGAATCCAACAAAACTCCATGGTAATTTATAGCACGCCACGTACGCCTCGGGTATTCTCAAATGGCGCATCTATGCAATTTCACGCATACAGAAATTTGGGGAACAAACAAAATGTAAGGCTGCATTTTTATTACGACCGTAATAATACATTGACATTTGTGTAATTAATAAAAAAATCTACATTATAAATAAAACTATCTTGTATTTTTGAACAGGGTTTTTAAGGTATAATTGTTATGTATTAATATTCTAA
Organism: Limulus polyphemus; assembly: GCF_000517525.1. Taxonomy (NCBI): domain Eukaryota; kingdom Metazoa; phylum Arthropoda; class Merostomata; order Xiphosura; family Limulidae; genus Limulus; species Limulus polyphemus. The sequence continues at coordinate 262,962 of NW_013667092.1, forward strand.
ACAAAACTAATATAAACTGGAAAATTGCTTTAATTAGCACAGTAAAAATCTGGCAAGGCGTTAATTAGCGCAGTAAAAACAGACAAAGCGTTAATTAGCACAGTAAAAACAGGCAAAAGGCGTTAATTAGCACAGTAAAAACCTGGCAAAGCGTTGACTTGGCACATTAAAACTGGCAAGAAAAGCTTTAATTAGCACAGTAAAAACTGGCAAAAGTGTTAATGAGCACAGTAAAATTTGATGTTTCCAGCAGCAATCAGGAAGAATAAAATGACGATTTGTTCCTTGCACCATTTTGATTCATTTCCTTTAACATGCTGTTATTAAGCCCATAAATTATTTCATACAATGGGAAAAGTTATTTCGGCTTCAGGAATACTTTTTTAAATTTGATATATACAGGCATTGCGTTATTATACAATTGATATATACAGGCATTGCGTTATTATACAATGATATGTACAGGCATTGCGTTATTATACAATTGATTTCCCAGAAAACATTACGCAGAAGCTTCTATTTGTATTTCAAAAGTTTTTGTTAAATATATGTATATTTTTACTAATTATATATACATACGTAATGGTATGAATGAATTGACATTGAAATTATATCGTCACACATTAAAAGGCAACCATGAAAAATGCTTTAAATTAAATTTTCCCCTAATTGGTTCATCGTCCATCTATCTATCAGGTGTAAGATATCTGAAATTAATAATTAAAGGTCTTGCCGCACTTTCACATAGTAAACAATTGTATTTAAATTTGGAAAATGTATTGTATTTGCTGCTATTATGATTGTTGTACTTTACTCCGATGATAGTTATATAAACTTTGGCCGGAAGATGTCACTAAAGTCTAAATGATTGTTGTTTTTGCCATGATATATATGCACACACACACACACACATATAAATTAATTAAATTGATTGATTTCTCTATTTTGTTATTCTATTAGATAAAATACTTAATGATTCGGAAGATGATTGTATAATTTAAAATATTTCATAGTTACAGCGATAACGTCCAAATAATTTTTTGCATTTAAGCAAAGTGTTAGGGTGCATTACACATTTATTTTGCCAGTATATTATCTCGTTTCTGTGTTTCAAAGCATGATCGCGTGTGACTGATGAGAGTCTAACATTAAGCAGTAATAAAGGTAAATCTTGGATATCTTGAGGGTAAGGGAAGTCTCAACTGATGACCAGAGATAAAACAACAGTTTATTAACGAGTCTGAAATTAAAATTTTCGTCGAAAACGTTGAATTTTATAAAACCTTACGTAAGAGACACCAATAGTAGGATAAAGCTAAAACAAATTAATATTATTTCGAAACTTTTAATAATGAGTAGAATTTCGCTGAGGGATCCTACTTTAATCTACCTTCAACTTGCCCTATTTGATCTCATTGTCCTTAAAAAATACAGTGCCAACCTGTACATCTCATGTTATCAGCTATTTAATTTTCATATGATGTTAATATAGCTTAGATTTGATGTTGTCTTGTTGACGTAAATCAGTTCTTGACTTGTTTGCTCACTTAGTACTGGCAGATTCTTTCTTTTCTGCTCAAAGTACAATACCAATCCTTAAGTTTTTTCACCTGTTTTATGCTCAATTCTGAAAGCGACACCTAGTGGTTAAAAATGAGGCGCAAGAATTTCCATGATCGGTATCTACTTAATCAATCCTATTAATTTGTTCAATGATAGATTTCTCAGTGAAACCGTTGTAAATTCTGTGTAAGTAGATGTTATTTCGTATTTTCTAAATAATCAAATATAATGTCAATAAAAAAAATGGTGATGTAATATTTTATTCAGATATTGTTAGCAAGAACAACATATTTCCTGAAAGCTTATGAGAAGAAATGTATTTAGAATATGCGCGTAGTATAGTCATCTAAACATACAGAGATGAACCACTATAACCTAAACCTAGCTTGTATTTAGGTCCTTAAACAAGAGGGAATCCTCAATAACCGCGGCACTTGAAATTATTTTAGCCAGGAATAGAGTAAATTAATCTATGAGACTTTTTCCCCCTATTTATTAACTATATTATTGTGCACCAGCAATACCAAGCGTGGGGCGCGCGTATACCCGATTTTATTTTATTACTCATCAGGATCTCTATCAGCCTACACTCAAATTGAAATTATTTTTGGCAGGATTAGCGTAAATTAATCTCTGAGACCTTGGGCATGGTCAAGTACAACAATCGTAAGGGTTTGACATCCTGAGTCGAAAAGTGTAAATAGATCTGAAATCGGTCAAGAGATGGCGAAGCTATAAGTTTGTACTTGAAAAACTCAGAGCCATTCTATGAACCACTTTGCCGCGGCTAAAACGGGATTGTCTCTACTTTTACGGCTAGAAAAAATTTTCTTAAGTGATATATTCTTTGCTGGGTCTTATAATCAACAGCATTTTATCTTATTTGTTTTTTATCATTACAAACACGGCGGGTGTTTTTTGTTCGTATTTATTCTCACCATTTATCATATGTCTTTGCTGGTGTAATATGCAAAATCATATCTAATATATTGTAAGTTATTTAGTTAGTAAGGTGAACATTCAGTTTCACCTAGAAGTTTCAAAATTTTTTATGCATACTCGTTTCCAGCCGGTTCGAATCCCCTTCACTGAACATGCTCACCCTTTCAGCTGTGGGAGTGTTATAATGTAACGGTCAATCCCACTATTCGTTGTTGAAAGAGTAGCCCATGAGATAGCGGTGGGTGGTGTTGACTAGTTTCCTTTCCTCTAGTCTGTCACTGCTAAATTAGGGACGGCTAGCGCAGATAGCCCTCGTGTAGCTTAGTGCGAAATTCAAACCAAACTAAGTTTCCAGCCATTTCAGATAGCAGCCACAAATCTAGAACCTCAATTAACCAGAATAGTCGAATATTGCCAAAAATATCGCATTCAAATAAATGTCCCAAAAATCAATTAGTAGTTTTTACAAAACTAATAAAACATAAAAAAGACCCACTCAAACTGTATATGAACGGAGCACTTCTCCAGACTACACCACTAGCTAAATTCTTAGGATTAACGCATGATTCAAAATTAACGTGGATCAAACACATAAATAATATTAAAAACAAAGTTTGGCAACATATGAACAATGCTAGGAGTGTAAATGGCAGGAATAGCGGAGCAACAGGTGATAATATAATCAGAATTTACAAAACATGGATAAACGTGACACCTAAACATATTGAAACTAAATTACAAACAGTACAGAATTCATTACTCACAACAACATACAAAGTACCGAGATCAACCTCCTCAAAATTCATGTACAATCATGCGAACGCAGAAACACTAACCGATAGACTTTTACAGAGCTCGCTAAATCATTTCGCGAAACATTGGCACAAAAACGAATTACTATGTAAACTAGATCGTTTTTGCATACATGATGAAGATAGCCCTCAGAACATTTCCCCAGTTAATATATAAATTAGAAATAAACATATATTAAGACCCCCTAATGCTAGACTTCTAAATCATCATTAGTTTTTAGTTACTGAGACAGCATTAAAATGCATGTAAAATGCTCTCATGGAAAGTATAAATTAACGAAAAATATTAACACTACATCTTGAATTGTTCGCGAAGTGTAGAACTTTGTACTAACGAATGTTGTTTATTTCTTTGTAGTTCAGCACAAAGCTAC
>NW_013667092.1:267187-270546 GCF_000517525.1 Limulus polyphemus
TAAGTCCGCAAACATACCGCTGTGCCACTGGGGGGGGGGCACTAACGAATGAAGAGGTAATATATTCAACACATTAATATTACTATAATTACATACATGGACATGGCCTTGAAATGGGTGATCTCCTTGTAGCAATTAAATTAGTATTATTCTGAAATCATCCATCATACACCGAGGAGGAAGGGGAGGAAGAGGTCAAATGTACCTGACCCTCCCAGGTCTACAAAGACCTAAAGCCCGATACAGACAAGAGAGAGCTGTTTGAGTTGTTTTAACAACAGAAAATTAGTCGAGGAAGTGACTAAGTTTTTTACGCTCTACTTACCTACTGTTCTGGGTTATTTCCCTATGGTATTACATGCGCTTTCTCGCTCGCGGGGAAGATTGTTGTAATATGGAATACACTATGTAAAGGCGGACAGTTATTCTAAAATAAAAATAAACGATGAAATATATACATATATATATACGTTCTCAAGATTTCACCTGACTTGCCAGTGGAAAACATCACTTATTGTTCTTGTCATCATCAACTTAACATTTTTTTTCAGTGACATTACAATTACTTTTGGAATTCCAACAATTCATCCATATGTTTAGGTTGTAACTTAAAGTTATCGTACTTACTTTCATATGCAAGTTTTTCTATATTTTAAAAATTGATTATATATATATATATATTCGAAATTAAACAGAAATGCATGTTGAACCGGAAATATCTCCCAAAATATATTTTTTCTTTTTGAAACGGCAGGGCAGAGCACAGATAACCCATTGTATAGCTTTTTTGCTTAACAGCAACAACACCAACAAACAATCTTTATGAAATTGACTGATCCAGTTTTTTGTAATATTTTTATTATCTTACTTTTCAAACAAAAAACTTTAAGTAACTTGAATGTACATAGTAAACGTTTGAGTAGTTTTTTTATTTTGTATGCGTAATATTTTGCAGAGAGAATATTAGTAACGGTAGGATAAGTTTTAGGAAAAACGAAATGATTGTTAGTAAAACTTCTATAAACAATATATTTATCGGCAAAAAGTGTTGTTCGTGAATCTCTTAATTGATGGTGGAAACAATAAACAATATACTTATCGGAAAAAAGGTCTTGTTCGTGAATCTCATAATTGGTGGTCGAAACAATAAATAAAAAGTGTTGTTCGTGAATTTCTTAATAGGTGGTAACAATGTAAACGATCAGGCAGGCAGCTCCAATAACTGAATAAGTTTGAAAACCTCAAATGTTAACAATTCACGTTATTATTCGCAAGCAAAGCCATTGAGAATATAGTTTATGATACGCTTTTTCTACTTTGTTTACAACTTATAATTTTGTGATTATTTTCCAAATGTGTCTAGGGCACAACGAACAAACAAAACCATAATTAGAGGGTTTTAGCCAAACGCTTGCTGTGTTTTTATTTTATTTTATTTGTTCAGCAAGACATTTCATGCAGATTGGCATGGTTGTCGATGCTTGAAACTAAGTCGCATTAATTATTAGTTGCATGTCTTACTATGTTGCTGATGGAATAGAAGGTGTGGAAGTTATCGACTCTGTTTCTTACATATCTACTGTAAAAGTTGGTGATCCCGTGGATCAGCCATCATCTTCTTCTTTATATTCTTCACGTTAATGACATCCCATTTATTGATATCAACCATTAGTTTCTCTCGTACATTTTCTGTTTTAATTGAACACCAGGATGTGTGGCTATTTTCCCAATCAGTTGTGGTGTAAAAATTTCTGGAAAAGCTTTTGCAAGATAAGCAATTTTGAGTGATAATTGGTACAATCAAATGGGATGTAAAAACGTCAGGTCAAATTTGTGATTGATGAGACAGGTTGATTGGTGTTTACCTGGTGTAGTGTGAAACTTCCAAGTACATATTTTGATTAATAAGACAGACTGAGTGATGTTGTCCTTTCCATGTGTGGTGTGAAAGTACCAGAAAAATGTCTTGAATAATAAGACAGGTTGAGTGATGTTGTCCCTTCCAGGTGTGGTGTGAAACTACCAGAAAAATGTTTTGAATAATAAGACAGGTTGAGTGATGTTGTCCCCCTCAGAAGGCGTGTGTATAATTATGTTACAAAAACTTTGTGAATTATAGAACATGTTAAATGGTAATTGTCCCTGCAAGGTGGAATGAGTGACGTTTCTTGGAGTTTTGTCAGTATGGCGTATTTCAGTGTTGAATGTTATGAATGTATTACCTCTATTGATTACTATATAAATTAAGTGACCATGACCAATATAGTTAAAATGCATGGACCTTTCACACATTTTCTTTCGATACATTTATTACCTTATTGTCACACTTAAACGGCGCAAAAATTGACAGGTTTCTGTTTTTATGAATGATCCAAGAAAATTGTTAATTTATGCTGTTGCTATCAGCTAGAGTTTGTGTTTGTGCAACTTAGCTTGAAATAACAATTCAAAACCAACAAAGACAGCATATATGTTTAACCTAAAAACCTCAAGTTATGCACCTGCTTATTTCTACCAAAATAGAGTTTAGAGCCCTTTACACCACACACAAATCTTTATATAATATAAGAACATCTTCTTTATCAACGAAAGTCCATTAAACAGATCCGAAAATGTAGCCTTGGATAAGCTTGACATGTTTTGATAAATGACTACTACACATATTTAACTGTACAGAATCAAGTAGCAGGACGATACACTGAGATAGTACAGCCAAAACATAATATTTATATTAAAAAACTAATTAACAACTAAACCTTACGATAAATGGTAAAAACATTTATACTATAATTAAAATATAATCATGTTAAATGTGATAAAACATCATACAGTAAACATATTTTAAGGTGTGTCTAGCGCAATTAATCCTTAACACTTAGTTTCTGAAATTCTTGCATCTTTCACAAATATGTTTACTGAAAGACAAATGATGTTTATTATTTTAAGCGTAAGGTGGAAATGTGTATTTATTCTTATAAGTCAGCGCATCGTCTGTCTCTTATGCATATTTTCCAAAATCTTATACATATAAATATGTCCTCCCCAGTGGATTAACTGTAAGTACATATTGCCTTTTGTAGCTTTGTGCTACCGCTTTTTAAAAGGATTTCGATTATTTGGTGAGTTGAGCAAATAAATAAATAGCAACGGGTTTTTAAACATAATCATAATGCAAGTGAGTTACTACAATTTGAATTATAAGAATAATTGTGATGGGAGTAGCTTTAACATTGGTATAGAAGAGAAAGATCTTTATGTTCTGGTTCATCAGTATCTAAGCCATTCAAATAATGTGATGTTGCTAGTGGTACTGGTAGAGCAAATATGACTTTAGGTTGTATGTTTGTTCGTTTTTGAAT
>NW_013667092.1:271546-278143 GCF_000517525.1 Limulus polyphemus
ATCACCACCCACCGCCAACTCTTGGGCTACTCTTTTACCAACGAATAGTGGGATTGACCGTTACATTATAACACCCCCACGGCTGAAAGGGCAGGTTGTATGTAAAGAAATATTGAGTAAAAGTCTAAAGAGATTATAATGTCATTGTATAGGTCATTGGTCTTGGGCTCCTTACCTTAGAAATAACATTGAATTGTTGGAAAGGGTTCAGAGAAGAGTTAATAGGATGATATCTGGATTGGAAAAGTTGTCATACGAGGATAGGTTAAGATATCTGAGCAACCAACCATTAGTGCCTGGAAAATATTCACACTTATAAAACAACAAAGATAATTTCAGCTACTTTGTTTGTTAGATAAATAAAATTTCAAAAAATTGAAATTACTTAATTAGTTTCAAATACAAATAAAAATTTTAAAATTCGATAAATACTTTTAAGTCATGTGATAATTTTCTATTTATTTTCATTAATCAGAAAGAAAATATTGCTAGCCTAATAATTAATTTCAACTTCCCATATCAAACTACAGTAAAAGGCATATCTACTAAACTAATGTGGCTTAATCCGTTCGTGTTCTTTTAAAATAAAGAATATTATTTACAAGAGGGAATCCTCAATAGCCACGACACTTGAAATTTTTAGACAGGATTAGAGTAAATTAACCTAAAATACTTTTGTTTCCCTTTTCATTAACTATATTTTTGTGCGCCAGAAATACCAAGCGTTGGGTGCGCGTATACCCGATTTTATTACTCATCAGGATCTCTACCAGCCTTACCTTAAATAAATTGAAATTATTTTAGGCAGGATTGGAATAAATTAATCTATGAAACCTTGAGCGTGGTTAAATACATCAATCGAAAGGGTTTGCTCTCCTGAGTCGAAACTGTAATTAGATCTCAAATCAGTCAAGAGATGACGGAGCTATGAGCTAAAAGTTTGTACTTTGAAAAACAAACAAACTCGGAGCCATTCTATGAGTCGCTAACAAGTAGGTATTAGTTATGAACAAAATTAAAATAAATACAATTCAACCTAAAATACATACTTGTAGATGATATTGTTCACAAGCTAATGACTAGTAATGTGTACACACTTGTGGATGATATTGTTGACAAATTAATGACTAGTAATGTGTACACACTTGTAGATGATATTGTTCACAAGCTAATGATTAGTAATGTGTACACACTTGTGGATGATATTGTTCACAAATTAATGACTAGTAATATGTACACACTTGTAGATATATTGTTCACAAGCTAATGACTAGTAATGTGTACACACTTGTGAATGATATTGTTCACAGGCTAATGACTAGTAATGTGTACAAACTTGTGGATGACATTGTTCACAAGTTAATGACTAGTAATGTGTAAACATTTGTGGATGATATTGTTCACAAGTTAATGACTAGTAATGTGTAAACACTTGTGGATGATATTATTCACAAGCTTAATGACTAGTAATGTGAACACACTTGTGGATGATATTATTCAGAAGTTATTGTAATGTGTACACACTTGTGGATGATATTATTCAGAAGTTAATGTAAAGTATACACACTTGTGGATGATATTGTGCACAAGTTAATGACTAGTAATGTGTACACACTTGTGGATGATATTATTCACAAGCTAATGACTAGTAATGTGTACACACTTGTGGATGATATTGTGCACAAGTTAATGACTAGTAATGTGTACAAACTTGTGGATGATATTGTTCACAAGTTAATGACTAGTAATGTTTACAGACTTGTGGATGATATTGTTCACAAGTTAATGACTAGTAATGTTTACAGACTTGTGGATGATATTGTTCACACGTTCGTTACTAGTAATGTGTACAAGCTACGTTTATAGTTAGAGGTACGTAAACCCTTGTGTTGAGGTTATTGTTTAAACACTTGTAAATTGTGTTCTGTGAACGATGTGGATAACATAACTCAGAAGTTCGTGCCTAAAAAGTACTGTAGAGGTTTGAGACGATTTTCAATTATTTATTTTTACCCACTCACTGCGTTTTTAACTGTAATTTAATAACTAAATATTTAAAGTCACGATGGTTTAAAAGTGGCCTCGTTAATCATGATATTTTTGTGGTTCTCAGCGAAGTTATTTCCTTCACGAAACAAGAAATACTTTTATTACATCAAATGTGAACCGACTTGAATACTAAGCTTCATTTCTACATTAAAAAAAAAGATGTGTTCAACAACCATATTAAATTGTAACAATGAAATTTACACTGCATGTATCTTGCAAAAACACACACTAAACAAAAAACAAAGCAGCTAGCTTGTATGTGTGTTAAGAAACAGAACACATTTCCACCTGCTCGTGTGCACATGCATCGTAACGGTGATAGTAGGTTTAACAACACGTTCTTGTTTTGTATCGTTTTTATTTTTGATGCTGATCGATACAAAGGTTTCTCTTAAGTTGTTCTTAATGTCACTAAAAAAAAAAAACTCTTAACATATTTTTCATAGACATACATATATAACCTTCAATGAAATTAGTAGTTTCATAACGCTGTGAACCTCAATAGGCAAATTTGTTTTCCTATTAATATTTTTATGCTTATTATAATACCTTTTATTACGTCTGTCAAATGCTCTTTGTTTATGTTTCTGAAGGACAAACCTGTCTTCTGGGCTTATCGATACAAGTTTTATATCAAATGAATAATAAAATATAATTATGTTACTATGACGTCGTTACATATTAATTTTATTTTTGCCTTTCTGTGAAATCCGACATTTGGTGAACAGAAATATTTCTTTGAAATTATGAATAAAATACAAATGAATTTTGAACCTGCCGCTTTGCTACTAAATTCTAATCTATTTGGCACCATTATGTGCAAATTCTACCCCTGTTCTTCCTCATTTTAAACGAAAGTAAACAAGGCGAAATTGGACTATTATAGTTATTATTTACAGACGATGTGAAATCTGTTGTGACTGTTTGGATTCTCTTGGATAAACATATGCATTTAAATAAACAATAAATGTTCTTGTTTTGCTGTCACTAACCACGAATCCGTTTTATTGGCTCCCATCTATACTTCCTCGAGCTGGTAACCTGTGTGCTACCATAACTTCCACATAATTGATATTTTTAATAAAATACTGTTGCAATTAATAGTCTTATTCGGTATCCCGTTTTATTTGGTACTAGCAGCGTTACCCAGCGTTGCCTGGGTTTTCATTTTACACAATAAGTATTAATAATAATAATACTATTATAATGTAAGCCTTACTCTTTTCACGTAGTGTATTTTACGGTAGACAGCATTATTTTATTTTATATGCTAGGCCTACTGTTTGCTTTTTCGCACACAACTTGCTAATTCTGCATTACATTTCTTTTGTGTGTGGGGTTAAATATATGATGTATAATTAATTATCTATACTAAATAGGTCTATAATGCTATATTCTAAATTAAATGTTAACTCAAACTTACCCCAAAACGTGAAGCATCCCCAAATAAAATATTCCTTACAGAGCATTATTCTCACCAACTCAGAAATATTCTGTGTGACAGAATAGACTACCCAAACAAAAGACTCACGCGCCGTCTATGGTCAACAGGATCAAAAGGTCAATCAACAGTGTTGCTAAGTGAAATAAATAAATAAATAAATACAATTAAAAACAACAACCGTTTTTGGGGCTTACGCAATAAAAATCGTTTTATTTGAGACTGGTCTACAGTCTCAAATGCACTCTACATATTTCAACGTTACTGAACACGTCTTCTTCGGGAGTGTAAACCACAAGAACGTTACACCGCGTATATCTTCTATTTAAATGTGAAATCTTAATATACATGTTTTTCGTACAGAATATCAACCCGAACAAGAAGATAGTTTTAATTTTGCTAAAGATAAATGGATCATTACTGAAAACATTTTATGTGGACAAAAGATTAACCTAACTGAACAGTTAATAACAAAAATAATAAAATTTCAAACTGTAATGAGACGTGCAAATTTTCGAGGAATAATTTATCGAGATATTACACATGGTTCGGTAATGATAAATGAATATTTACTATAATTCTCCACGTTTTGAGAATTATGCAACAAGGAATGAGAAAGCAACGACATGAAACATTATTCAGAAGAAAGAACAAAATTGTTGTTAGACTTACACTGTATAAAATACAGTGTTTCATTCCAATGTGACAAAGAATCTAAAGGTTTAAAACAGATGATTTGATGTTTTTGTTGGGTACACCTGCAACAAATGATTTAAGTACATTGAATCAAAAAGATAGAACGGAAGAAACTGAAAAAAGAAATAATATATTTATTACATGGTCTCTCAGGCTTATAATGCTAAAAATTGGGTTTCGATACCCATGGTGGGCAGAGCACATATAGCCCATTGAGTAGCTTTGTGCTTAACTACAGCCAAACAGATACAAGCCTTAAGTATAACTGTAGAGGAGAAGTTAAGCCTATATTTCTTACCCTCTGACTGGCTTAAGACAGCTTTAGAAAGTTTCGAAAATAAATTACCTCCACAACTACATATTAACAAATTTATTTATGTTATACTTGGTTATTGAAAATATTTATAGAAATTCCATTAAAATCAACAAATCGTTTACTTTAGTGTAGAGAATACGGAATTTACCTACATCATCAGAAAATAATTTGGCAGAAACGATAGTGATAGAACAACTGTTTTTAGCAATCTCTAATGTTAGACACACCTGCGTCGAGTAACTGAAATATATCTGATTGTTCAAATAGGACTTATTATTATACGTACACTTAAGTCGGGAACTTATACTTGTAGGTATAATTTGTTTACAGAAATAAAAATATATAATTAAAGAATTATGTGATAAACGTATTTTAAATTCCAAAACATTTTGTTTTTACAGAACTAAAACCCCTGGTGTGTGGTTATATAGTATACAAAATGAATTATTTATAACTTGTCTTAAAGTTTCTCGATCGCAAACATATTTTATAACGTGACTGGTAGCGAATATTAGATGTTAATGCAAAATTGTTCATCTTATGGTTATCACTTTACCTTCAAGTTTTAAAAGTAGCCCTAGATACCCGTATCCAGCATTAACATTTATGTTATCGAGAGTTAATCGAAATATAAAGTTTGGATGTAACTGACAGACTAGAAAAGAATTCCGTATCTTCTAACTAATAACAAAGACGAGTGGAACTTTGATAACTCCACTAAAGTTTAGGAATGCTAGAAATTTCTGTGCGAAACAATGACAATTTTCCTTAAAAGAAAGGAATGAAATTATTGCATTAACATATCATAACATTTTGGAACAGCATGGAGCCTATTGGTCCATCTCTGCTGTTCCATCTTCAAACTAAACTAAAACTATTAAGAAATATACTTTAAAAAATCTTAAAGCCAGCCCTTATCATTCATATATTTATCAAGCTTTCTCTTAAACTCACTTAAATTTATTGCTTACACAACATCCGAAGGCAACCCATTTCAAAGTCAAACCACCCTGTTAGAAGAATAAAACAGTCTTAGCTGAAAATGACTTCTACCCTGACAAAATTTATATTTGTATCTCCTAGTCTTACTATTCTCACTGTTAAGAAAATAATCAAGTCAATAATAGATTAATAAACTGAATTAACATGTACTATATAACCGGGAATGAATCAAGGAAGAAACGAAATACAACTAAGGATGGATAGTCGCTTCTCATAGGCAAATATTCACATAGTTCTGATTTACTACAGGAAGCACTACATAATAGAACACTTGGCCAAATACTAAACAATACTGAGTTAGCTATAAGTATGAAAACTACTTTACATAAAATAATCATAGAGGATCAGAGTGAAAGACTATGAACAAACAGTTCCATAATCCATTACAGCTAGCTATAGCTGGAACACTGCAGCACATGCGTAAGCAAAATTCATGGTGACCAATAAGTTAATGTGGAAAGCTTGAAAAGAAAACCAAAACCAGAAGAAAAATAGTTTTAACTGGTCCATGTGTGTAAACCAACACTGTAATGTTCATTCGAGAAATTTCTTAGCAGAATTCCTAACCATATTAAGAAAGATCCTCCCACACTCGCAACTTATGAAGCACAGTATATAAACTTTTAGATCAGCTAGACTTCAGTAAGTTAATTATATAGTTTCACAGTTGTCCACTAACCAATAGTATTCAGCAGTCAGTTAATTAAGAGTTGGTTTTAAAACCAACCTACAGTTATTTCTTCCTTGTTTTTTGGCTTTAACTCAGCCATGATGGAATAAGTTCCAACTTCCCTTTAAGTTTGAAAAGTTTTATGATAAAAGTAAATAAATTATATTGTAACAAATCTTATTGAATTGAAGGATTACATATTATGGTATGACTTCGATGTTGTTAGTCGTTATATAGTGCTGATTTAAAATATGTTGTCCATTGTAAAGATTGCTGATTCTTTTTATTATCTCACATAAATATATGTATCATAATAGTAAATTAATATTTCATTTTATTATCACTAACAAACCACAACTTTGATTTTTTATGTAAACATCTTTGAACTGGTGACCTGTGTGATACATAAGTTACACATTATTG
>NW_013667093.1:0-19248 GCF_000517525.1 Limulus polyphemus
GAGGTTGTTATACAATATTTTCATAAGTATTTTGAAACAGTCGTTAGTTCTGGATGGGTTGTTGAGTTCATTTATAAATTCCAGTGCTATTGTTTTTATGATATTTGTGATTGGCATGTCATTGTTGGTTTCATTTTGTTTAGTTTTTATCTTATCCTGTGCTATTCTGGGGTGTTGTCCTTGGGTGTTTCATTAGTTGCTTCTCTTTCACTCTGTTTCGTGATTGTGTTGGTGACTGCAGCTGCGTATGTTGTTTTTTGTGGTGTTGGAAGTAACGTCTTTCTTGTTGTTTGTGTTGGTTGGGGTTGCTTTTGTGTTTGTGCATTTGGGTTTTTAATTTCGTATATTTTGGTCTTGATGGTTTTGTATTTTTGACAGCCCTTGTAGTTGGCTGTGTGGTTTTCTCCACAGTTGCAACATTTTGGTTCAGGTTGTTGTTTCATACATTGTGTGATGTGATGGTTTTCTCCACAGCCAACACATCTTGGAGTAGCTTGGCATGCAGCTGCTACATGTCCAAATCGCTGGCAATGGTAACATTGAGTTACAACTATGGCTGGTGTTTTTGTCAGTTCCACTGTGTATCTTTGGTACCACATAATGATACCATTGTTTATGTAACCCCTTGCTGCTTCATCAGTCCACTTTCCAGTTTAAACTTTGAAGACAGCTTCCCATCGGCTGGATTTGAACCAATGATCTTTCATGTCAGATGACTCACTGCCCAACTGAGCTAAGGGGTTAAACCTCTAACACTTTGCTAGTAAGCCACTTTTTTTAGTAACTCAATCTACTATGGATACAATGTGTGGCTGTAGGTATAGAATAAAAAAAAGCTTATAATATAGTATGACTTCCATGATTTCAGTAACTTTTGTGCAAGTATCTTAAACCAATGAATTTTTCATAAAAGAGGCAATTTTATTAAATTCAGCTGAGCTTTGCCTATATTTCTGTTAATCTGGGCCATTTATTACGGACACCACCACCACTTTTCCTTTATTATTCTCATTCTTATAAGGTAATCTTCAAGAACGACCACTTTGACAACTCTAGTTATCTTTTCCTTGCTTAGTCACAATAAATGCAGTTTCAAATATATTTTATTTGTTAACAGCAAGGATGCCCACTGATAGAAAATGCTTTATAATCGTTAAAAGTAGGAACAGTATTGTTTTACTTTGCTTTACTCTAAGTAAGTAGCTTGTTCTGGTCATTAGTTAATATTAAGATCTTACCATTACATGTTATAACCTGCAGTCCCTACCATAATGTCTAATGTTTTCACAGTTAAAACAAATTTCACCTCTGAGAAATTCTCCCTAAGGTGTTAGTAAACAGTGATACTTGTTGAAATAATCTTTTTGTTTATTTTCATATCGTCCAGAGCAAAAGGATGAGTCATTATTATCTGGCCTTATGATTTTAAATCTCTGAGTAAGTTTTTTGAATAGCCTATTAGCACACTTAATAGATTCTAGGTTAATTGTAGCTTGAACAATTCCCTCAAACAGAGCTTTTAGATCAATTTAGTCTAATGTCTATATTCTGAGCTTGAATGACATCAAGTTATTTCATTTAATATACTTCTCATAATCTGATTACTTCACCATATTAGAAATACTCTCATTACCCTTGTAGTTCCAGAGGTGGTTGCAGCCAAGCAGGTTGTTGCTGGATAAATTCATCTACTAAGATATTACTGTGAAAATGCAGTCCAGGTTTATAATTGCTGATCTACTGGATGTTTGTGGACCAAAATCTACAGTATCTAATTTCTGAATATATAAACTCGTCCTGTAGCTGGCTTTCTTTTTCTGATATAGATTCTATTTAACATCAATATCTCTAGTGTATTTAAAAGCTAATAAAAAAAAAGAGCCTAATATCAATTTATGACATTCACTAGCATTAAGATCATCATCATTTACCCATTCAACAGCAGTATTTAATATTTCCCAGTAACAATTACCCTATTATCTAAGTCATGTACAGCCTGTAGCATATGTGTTAATTCCTTCTCCTGTGCCTGACAAGGAGTAATGCTCTTTCAACGTCTCTTTAAATTTCAGTTTATGTTCTTAGATATTTCTGTATAAAAAATGGACTGATTAGCATTATCATGTACTAAAATGTGATAAAACATCAAAATAGACTAATTAACAGATCTAATAAAATCATTTATTCATAAACAATTTTTGGCTCAGTGAGATTCCTTTCTCAATTAAAGCTGGATAAAAAAGTTTGTTGAAAGAAAAACTTTTAATAGCTAATGGAGCTTAAACCTTTGAGATAAGGCATTTTTTTGGCCAACATGCTCCTTAAGGATAAAAAAAAGGGTACAATTCCCATTTATGTTATATAGTTTAATTCCTAAACAATAAAATAATATACAGGGAATTCTTTGCAGAAGTCCTTACAGATTATCATAACATGCTTTAAATGGAAAAGGAACAAACAAATATGAATGTCCAAACATAAATGGTTATCCATCTTTGTTTATTTATTAAAAAAAACAAACTACACAAATTTAAAGTCAAGTTTGAAAAGCAATGTAGCATTTAAAGATTATATGCAAAATTTGAGTGACAAAAGATATTTCATTCAGATATTGCCGAGGGGTTGATTAAACGAGGTCACAATATGGTGTTAAATTAACTTAGTACAGATGTAAAAGGAGAATTATTCAGAATTGTGACCTATTAAAATTGTATTTATGGCAGCACATCATACTGACTGAGCTTGTTAAAAATTTCAATATTTTTTATTTTCAATTTACAGCATATAGTTTTACATTTTAAAAGACAATACAAATAGGGATAGTTGAGCTTTTTAATGCATTCCTAGACTAATCATTCCTTTAGTTGAGTTATCAAAGTACACTAGTAAATGATATAGGCTGGATACATGCTTTCTTGGAGGCCATCAATCAGAATTAGCTGGGTGCTACCCTGGTACCCTTAGATTTTTCGATTTGCATAAATTCAAATACACCTCAATCATGTTTTTGTCATTCTCTAAAATGGGCTAGTATCTTCTCCATCAAAAGAATTTAGTAATATTATTTATTATAAGATCTATATTAAAATGCAATTTGTAACTCATAAACAGCATATAAAAAGTTTTAAGGATGTCACAGAGGCATTAAAATATTAAGTATTACATCGTAAGTTTTCCTTTTTTTTTTTTTTTTTGCAATTGCTAATGATAGGCAGATCCATCAGAATCACTATAAATCATTTTAAAACACTGCATCATCAATATTATTTGTTAGGAAGAAATTATGTACCCCCCCTTGTTTTATGACAAGATTGTTGTTGTTTTACGAAATAGAATTTCTGAAATGCAATGCATTTGGCTTACATAGTTTATTCCTTTCAGGTAGCCACAGTTTCTCATTATGTCTGGTGAATGTCTTTTTACATGACAAACAACACAGTGTTAGAGCACTAACAGACCTGAACAAAATACTTTCAAAGAAACTATATAAAAAAAGTGAGAAAAGACATGACATCAATGCCAAAATGGAAGGGTTCTGTTTACAATAGCAGTATCAGATCTCCAAGCATATAATGCTCAATGTCACAAGGATTATTATATATCATATATTAATAACAGAAATATTTAAGCAGCATAAACAAGTGCATCAAAAGCACAGTAGATTAACAAACATTTTTTTCACTAAATTACAAATACAGTAATCAAAGTGTGGACTTTTGTTGAACTGAATAAGATGTATTTGCAACATTTGAATTTTGATGTAGATGCAAGGATGCACATTATATTTCACAAACAGCTGATTAACAAAATGTACATTCACTTTGATAATGATGCAGTAATAATGCAGCTTTCAGGATGTTCTTTGTTGTAATGATAACATACCACTGAATATTCATCTTGTGAAGATTGGTGAACCTACAGCATATTGTTCAGTAAATAATTTCCATGACCAAAGCAATGACAAAGTCTTAGGTCCATAATCTAAGTCAGTTTACCTTTCAAAGGGCAAATACATACTTCATGTGTCAAAACAGATCAAAATGTTACAAAGGTATCCCTGTTTATACAGTTTATTTGGTCTCACATCACAACATCAAGAAACCAGATAACACTTGGTCTAGCAGTAAAGATGCACCACTGTTTTAGTTCCAAAGAGGTCATTGTATTGTTACTTGAGAATGGATGGATACACATAAAACAAGGTTCTATAATTTTGATAATCTGTCACCCAGTATATTGGGGAGTGGGATTTTACAGATCAAAGACTAAAGAACAATGGTGATCCCATAAGTTTGACAACTATGGTCTCCACAGCTACAAACCAAATGACAGATGGGAAATACAAGTGATGATTGTTGAATTCATGCAATATCCATCTTCAACATTGGATTGCTGAACCACATTAAGTAGCCAGACCAAGATTGACATGGGCTCAAATGAAAATTCTGAAACTTAGTGGTCTATCCCTGTTATCTTTGAGTACTATAAAGAACAATATGATGAACTGGAAACCCTGGCTAAATGCCCTGCATGGTCTTCAAGTGCTTGCTACTGCAGTTTTACAAGATGCATTCCTCACCAAATGGTTGCCCCTTGGTTGACTTGTTTCATCATTCTGGCCATGATCTCTCACCTTTTCATCCATGCTAACAGAAAGGATAATTGGTTGCTGCACATTTATTGTATAGAGAGAATGATCTGTTACATCTTAGCTGCTGGATACTGAAACTATGAATGGTATGTCCTTTGACATCTAATGGAGTAGTCAGCAATACTTTCAAATGAAGCAGTCTGCTTTTAAGAGGAGAGCATGTGTGTCACCACAGAGAAGGAATCTGTAATTCTGTGTTTAGTGACCAATTTGGAGAATAAAAGGATACATGTTGGTATGTACCTATCTCCAGACCAAGAAGCAACATGGGTTCTGTCATCATGTTTATACACTACTGTGCCATGTATAAAAACAAATTTGTTTGTGGTAGTACAACTGACTAAAAAAATCAGTCTAGCTGAAAACCTTTTGAAGCTCAAATATTTTCCCAATTTTTTTTCTTTCTTTCTTATCTTTACAGTGCAATTAAGGTTTTAGTCACTTTATGTCAACATAATTCATGTGGTTTCATGAGGCTCATTGTCAATGGAATGTATGAGTGCTTGAAACAAAAACTGTGTTCTGAGAACAATCTTTTCACCTTATGTTCAAGTGTGGTATTTAAAATAAGAAAACAAACATCAAAATAACAATAGGTGATACCAACATCATTTAGATAATATCTACGAAGATCTTAAAATACATTACTAATGATGAAGAGGAGTTGCATTTGTGCAAGACTGATAAAATATCTGTTCAGCTATCATTATAGTTTATATTCTGAATATTTCATTTCAGACTTTCTAGAGGAAATAAAAGTTGTGAAATATTTTGATATTAAAATATCCCAAATTTAAAGTTGAGATGGAATCAGAATCTAGCTTCTGTCCAGTGAATCTCCAATCATTAAGTCCATATACATTTGATTTAGTAATGAACATGACAAATGTATAAATCAAACATACAAATGATAAAACATATGGAGCATGAATAATATATAAATATGAGGAGTCTCATATTTTTTCATGTTTCATTGGCTTATTCTATCGTTTTTGAGGTGTAGAAAAAAATATCAACTTATAATTTTTTATTTACAGCTTTCCAAAGTATGCCAGGCAGTAAGCATATGTGATAGCTTTTTTATAACTCGTACATTTTCTCTCTTCATTGCATTACCATACATCTGAGACTTGTAAGTTTTTTAAATGTGCAAGTCTTTCCTCTTTCTAATTATAGAAAAACACTGGCTGTACGATATTATATGTCAAGATTTCAAAAAAGTCTGGATCTTGTTTCCCAAACTCTATGGGTGACCATACCACAGCAAGATATGTTACTACCCCAGTTAATGCTTTATGGTATGTGATTGGAAACATGGGGAAGATTCAGAGCAAAGCATGCTATGCTAAAAGGATTCCAGAGTTAACAGTACTATTAATGTCTAAATGCCAGGACATAAAATGTGTAGTTTCAATATCTTATAGTACAAATGTTACTGCAATGCTTTATCAGAAGCATGAAGTCAGATGTTATCAATCATACATATGCAAAACATACCTTTGTGAGTGTGAACATTATGATATTTCATTCACCTTGAAAATAATGCAGAAAAACATATATATATATATCTATAGATGTTACATTTCTTTTTGTCTCAAAACATATTCCTGCTTCAAAATATCCTTATATGATTACAACATGTTCATAACATTTTCTAATATCAGTGATCTGGACCTTTTGGAATAAAGGTTACTTTCAGTACTAACGTTTGTCATAATACCACGAATATGTGTATTTTCATATTCCCGCAGTAGAATGTCTACAAAACTAGTAAAAAACATACACCAGAAACAACTAAGATTAAGTGCTGTGGTCCTTAACTCTCATTATAACTGATTGTTCCATGTGATAAAGCAACCTTTTGCAGAAAAATAAGGGGAGTTTAGAGTTGACATTGAGAATCTTGATTTTTCTTTAAGTTTATATGCAGACTTATGAACAACAAATACCAGCTACAAACATATCCAACTAGACGACTAGAAAAAGATGTCTGGGTTCAGTACAGAAATGGTATAAATGAAGTCAATGGTGTTTCCAAAATACTTGGGCAGTGAACATGGTCTCTGTATTTTAATGAAGAACACCCCTTTTTAAGTTTTATCAAAATTCATATGAATACCACACATTCTTTCAAGATTTGGCATATTATAAATCAACTATACACAAAGATTGCAGACTACCATACAGAAATATGAAAACATTGCTGGGTCTAAAATAACCCATAATATGCTGCTAGCTATTTATGCAAAACTTTTGATGGATGCTCTAGTGAGATTTGCAGTTTTGGGGACTGAATCAGATCTTAATTTTTATTCTAAATGTTTTAACAAAGGCACGCATGGAAACAGAAGTATATTCTCAATCCTAAAACTAACCCCTCCTGAAGTTATGGGGCAGCATCCCTTTGTGTATGTGTGTGTGATGGGGGGGGGGGGCATGGAGCAATGCCTTTACAAGAAAAAATAAAAATGAGATTTTCAATAAGGTAAAAACCATGTTCTCCAGGTGAAAATTATCCCCCTCCAAAAAAAACACTAAGACATATTATAACATGAGTCGTCTCATTCAGACTCAACTTTAAAATGACTGAATAAAAAGTATGAATGAATGAAAATATGTAATTGTTTACTACATAAACACTAATTTTAGATTACTGTCTAGGGAGAATTTCCCAAAGTGTAAACTGCCTGAAAGAGGGGCTTCAAAATACATTATCAGCCTTTTTTAGAAAATTTGGACAGAATTGTACAAAGTTTAAGGTGTACAATCTTATTACACAAACTAAGCTGAAGCTTCCAGAAGGTATGCACATTCCCTCAGAAGTAACTGTGTTTCTTGCTTTCATACCAAATAATTCTAATGCAAATGTTTCAAAAGTATATAAAGGAATAACTCCATTGAGATTTAAAGTTCAAACCCATAAGTTACAAGAATCACATGTTGACTATTACTACTGGGCAGTGTTGTTCAAGTAAATAAGAGAGTATACAGTAAAATACAGAGATGAGTTTACATTTGTTTGTATGAATGACACGTGCAAGTTACATTTTGAAGGGTCAGGGGTCTGTACACATGAACAGGAGTGACACAAAAGAATTTAATTGTGCCCATGAACTCTGTTTTATCATGAACACAATACTCAAAGTTTGGTGTCACTAACATTTTCTGTAGTTCTGGATACGTATATTTTAAACTGATGTTTCAGAATCTTTCAACAGGGGCACCGTGAATATGGCCTTGAAGGGCAGTATCTTTGAGCTAAACATACCATTTAGACACTTCATTGAACTGCAACATATTATACAGATCATATGGAGAAATAAGTTAGTACTGGCATTGTTCTCAGGTGGGAATCCAGATCACATACACACATATCATGTGGTTATCCTTAATTGTTCTATTTGTGAAATTTTTTTTTAGAAATGTTGATTGCATGTATGACAACCTCCAGAACACACTGTGTGTTATTAACAGGAGTGATAGTTCTGCAATTTTCCACCATCTGTTGCTCAGACTGTGGTAATCCAAACTATCACATATTTTTAGTGGATGTGCTCTACTGGATCCTTACTTCACATACCAAATTTCAAGGCAATCCATTAAGAAATACTTGAGATATAATATCTCCAATTTTGATTTTCTTCCTTTTTTCTTCTTTGGACCAAAAGTATGGAAACATTATTTCATAGAAAAACATATTCAACTTTTATGGATTTTTTTCACATTTGGTACACTGATAGATCTTTACAACCTACAATTAGGAGTCTCATTTGGTGTAAATATATGCCACATGTGCAAAGTTATTCAACAAAAACTGCTCAAATTCAATGAACATTTTTGTGCATGACTAGGCAAAAAGTCATCTAACATTTTTACTACAGCTTCACCTAGGAATAAAAGTGAACCATTTTTAGTTTTTGTCATTTGGATTAAAGAAGGCTGAGTTAGAGCAGCAAAACTATAATGTGAAAGGATGTGCAGATACATAAGTATTAGTTTAGCCAAGAAAAATAGATTAGCAGTTTCTAGCTTAAGTTTTCAAAAGAATCATACGGGTTGGCTGTTATTATTCATTGCCAACTTTTCAGCACAAATTTGCTAAACTTTATGAAATTATTCTAATTAAAGAGCATCATGTGATATTAGCTTAAACAATTAGCATCAGGCCCCAACGTGAATAAAAAATGTAGCCTGGCTAACTAATGAATGAATATTTGGTGTAAAATTCTTATCAATGCAATAAGTGTAGCTACCAGTCTGGCTGCTAATTTTTATTTCATTCCTTTAAGTCGTATGCTGAATCCTTTTTTGGCGACACCTTTTTTGACAGCTAAGGTGTTTTTGATTACATTAAGATATATTTAATAAGTTTAGTATATTTTGTTGATAATGAAAGCTTGATTTAAATGTTTCTCAATGAATGTTGAGTGAAAGCAGGGCATTGTTATCACAAACTGGCAATGTTAATAGTAGTTTGAAATCTATATTATGTTGTATGTTATTTTAACCATCAAAATGAATCTCATCAGTATGTGAAAGACTATACCTTACAGTTTGCTAGTTGTTTTGTTCAGTCACATGGTGTTAACAGTTCTGCAAAATACACAACATTTATTGACAATTTATGACTTTAAACCATCACGGAAAAGTTATTCCTGGATGGAGATATAGTACAAAATTGGAAGGCAGTGGAAACAGATGTTCAAATTCTATATGGATACAAAGGAAGCAAATGGAAAAAACAGCAAATTCATGATTGCATATTACTAAATACTATGTGATGAGATGGCATGGAAATATTTAACTAGGGCAGCAATGAAGAATAAAGAAGGTTACAATGATATGATGAAGAAATTTCACATAAAACTTGGAGGTGAGAAGAGAACAGTGTTTAAAAGATACAAGTTCAGAGAGTTATAGAGATCAGAACATCAACCATGATTATCTAACATTTCTTTGCTGCTCAGTGCAATTTTTTAGAAAAATACATGATTAGGGATAAAATAGTGTTTCCTAACACAGATAAGAGTCCTAAAGAGTGAGATAAAAAGACATATCTAACAGAGACTGTAGATATATGTAAAGCAACAGATATTATTCACAAAGAATTTTAGTCAATGAAAACCCGTTCTCAGGATAAAAGCTCTGAGCAGTCAGAAAATGTTCTCAAGAAGAGCAGTAAATATGCCAAAATAATCATCTAGTTTAAAAAACAGAAACAACAGGAAATAGGTAATAGCAAATATGATAGGCATGGCCACATTCATGGCTCAAATCATCATAAAGTCTGCTAAGTTTACAGAGAAACATGTCATAAAGTTTCTTGTTATTATCATGGTGTTCATAAGTGTAGAACAAATATGAATAAGAAACTGCATGAAGTCACTACAGAGAAGCATAGTGTAAGCAGTGGTGATGAGTGTTTCTTTGACATAAGTATCAAGTGCCCCAACATAATGACCTCTCCATTGGATATAAATGCCTATTTTGAACTAGTCATTGTCTGTAAATCACATAACAAAATGACAACTGACAGTGGTACAGAGACAAACACATACCTGTGAGATGGTATAAAAGAAAATCTAAGACTGATCTATTCCAGCACTGTCTCCAGTAACTCCAAAAGCATTTGGTGGCTGAACTGTTAAGTATGAAGGTTTTGCCAGTTTCAGTGCATGTGCGTGATAAATATTTGGTTGTAAAAGTTTTCATAACAACTAATGGATTGAAAATGAATGTGGTCCTGGGACTGATGAAGCTAGGTGAAAATAGCATGTGGCCAAACATGCATTCTGTACCAGTAAAAGATGAACCTCCATCACCTTGGACACTGTCACATCAAAGAAGATGCTCTATATTAAAATTGTATTTCACAAGACATACAAAATAGACTACAATAAACTAAATACATTCAAATATAAAGTCACCCAAGAAAGTAGTCAACACTTCTCTCTACTCACCATAATTCACTAACAGAGGTTCCAGTGTTGCTGTTGTCTTTTGATTGCCTTGATGTTTGATCAGGCCCTCACCAGGTTCATTTAGCCAGTTCCACAGGTATCAGACCTCCACGTCATGTCTTTACAGAGGATTGGCCCTTAGTCTCAGACAATCTTCTTCCCAGTTATAGAGGGCCCATGCTGCTATCTTCTGGCAATGGAAGCTGCTCTAACTTGGGTCAGTTTGTGAATCACCTTAAGTGGCTTGAAAAGGAGTTCTACTTTTTGCTTTTTCTGAGATATCTCCTTTAATTGCTTTGGTGAGTGGTTTGTCACTAAAGCACTGTACATCTTAAAGGATCGGAAAGCTTGATTAGCCTGAAATGGATAATCCCCAGTTTGATGGCAGAAACTGTTGGAGAAGCCACCTGGTTCAGCTTCAATGCTGTCACCCTGGTCTTTGTTGCTGAAGTTGCAGCCTTGCTGAAGCCTGCCTCACCTCTGTCTTTCTGGGACTTGGATGACCCTGGAAACACATCTAGTGCCAGAAAGTTCTTTTTAGATTAATGGATTTAATGGTCTCATTGGAGATGAGAGCACATCTGTTACTTTCTCTTCATGGTAGTGTCTGGTCCTAGAATGGGACCAGTCACCAAGCCCGTGGGTCCTGGGTCTACAACTCTTCTGGAGGTGTCAAAAGTGGCAGGGCTGCTTGCAGCTAGGCTCCTACAGCCAGAATGGTGTTGAGCCTGATGATCCAAAAGGGATTTTCCAATGTTATCAGGGTCTTCATCAGCCACTATGAGCAGCTCAGTATCAACCAATTCACTGATTTAGCAATCTCTCACAAATCAGATGGGCTTGCAAACAATGCATCTTTTTTCTTCATTCATTCATTAAATGTTAGCCTAACACTTTCTGTCTCTGCAATAACTTCACATCCCTTGTTGTAGAAGTTTGAGGATCCTACGAGGCTTTGCAAGTCAATGGGAGAAAATTCACTGGTAAAATTCAGATGAATTAAGACCTTTGAACTAACAGTCAATTCGACAACAATAGAATTCACGTTTTTACTAAAAAACATTAGACATTGTTTCATGCCAGAAAATTCACTCAAGAAAAGCAAAGGTCACAATGGCCTTTCAATCACATGATCATTCTAATTGTCAATAATCAAGTGATAACTCTACATTGCATCTTAACATCACTCAATAGCTTAAAATGCAAGGAATTCCACTTCCTTTTAGTCAAACTGTCAATAACTAAGTATCAGCCACAAAATGTTATGCATACATTGTGTTTCCAATACTACTCACTGTCTCAGAAAAGAAGGGGTCAAGAAAACATTTTGATTAGCAGTCTTTTCACCACTTGACCATCCTAGCTATTAATAATTAGGAGAAAAACACACAGTGATTAATGTGCATAACCAGAAAACTTGAAAAGCAAAGAATGCTAATTAATTTCGGCCATCAGGTGTTCGACTTAATGACTGTCCTAGCTTTGACAATCACTCCCATATCAATTGGAATGCCAGTGTTGGTGTTTCATCTGCTGGTCAGAGATAGTAGTTACTTTCATTTCCAGCAACTAATCTGTTTGATGAAGAGTGCCAGATAAGTCTTTGTAGCTTTCTCTCCTTCATCAAGTATATCGGGATGACTTAGGATAGTGTCCTCATCTTCTCCTAGCTCCTCAGTTTCCTTTCTTGACTCTCGTCGAGCAAGTGCACTAGAGGCTCATCTGTAATGTATGGATGCCACTTATTAACATGTTTCACACACTTTCGCATCAGCTGTATTACAAGACCAAATTGTTGGGGTATCAGTTACGGGCCAATCATTGATTTCTTGCAATGCTCCAAATCATGCTATCCAGATTTTGACCAACACCTCTGCCACAGTCTGTGCTAGCACACTGACCAATGAATAGGCTTTGGCCCACTCTATGAAGTAGCTGATGGCAACAAGTATGTAGTGATCATTTCTTTCAGTCTCCAGAAATAGACCAGTGATATCCAGGACTACTATATGTAGAGAAGGCCCAACAACTATCTGTTGGAGTTTACCCTGTCTCAACCAGTTTTATCTCTCAGTGGTACCTACTGTAAGCACTAAAAACATCTTGGCTCACTTGCAAGCAGAAGAATCACCAATGAATGTTAGAATAGTGCAGGTTACACCTTAGTATCCACCAGTCTTTGTGTTAAGCAAAGTCCAGAGTATTTCTTACTACAAAACTCTGGAGGCAACTAACTGCAGAATTGTCAGAGCATCACACCTCATGGGTTGATAGCAGTTGTACAGCACACTTTCTTATGTTTGTGACTACTTGTACATGTGTCACAGTTTAAATGTATCCATGCTGTGCTCCTTTACTACTGCTGGTCAGGCTTGACCTTGATAGACAGCAAGGACTGCCCACACTAACTCAGGGTCCTTCAATTGCTCATCCCAGATTTACTAAACATTCAGCAAAGTGTATTCCACTTGCACAGTGAACTTCCTATCATAAAAGTAGTTTCTACAGTGTTTCAGGAAGACAACTGTTACAGTCAGTTCTTTATTCTCATACAGTATTTGTGTTTATGAGCTGTAAGCCAATGTGATTACACATTCTACTTGGTCCTGCAACTGCAATAATACTGCTCCAACTCCATTGACACTGGTGTCTAGAAGAAACTAAAAGTCCTGGCATGGAATGGTAAACACTGGAGCATCCATCAAAGCAAGCTTTAGAAATTGAGAAAGTATTTTTGTAGCAGAGGTAAGATTTTGTATCAGAAAAAAGATATAAAGCATATACAATTAGACATTTTCATCTTATTCATGCACTTCTACTGAGGTCACAAACCAGCTGCCCAAATCATAATGAAAAGATTATTGACATCAACATATCGACAACTAAGCTAGAAAAATGCTCTTCCCTTCTGGTGGAACATGTTATGAAGAGTTGTGATACCATCTCATACAATTTGGCAAAGGGAAGGCTTCTACTCTGAAATACCTTATGCAGCATGATGATATTGGACTAGAACATTTCTTAGTCAACCAAATCTCACAAATTAATTTACTGGATATTGGCTTGTGCATATTGCCTATCTTTATGATGTGAAGAAATAACAGCACAATGAATAAACTTGTTTACTACAAAGAATAGATTCTGATTCACGACCACATTGTATATCCCTAGCACTATAACCAAGCATAAGGTTTAACTCCTGGCAACTCAACTGCTCATTAATTTTGTGTAAAAGTATTTCATCAGCAAGAAAGATTGTTGGGTAAGTCCATGAATCAAATTAGGAAGAACTTATTTCAAGTTATAAACACATGAACTAAGTGTATTCAATTTGTATTGGGAAAGGAACAGTATGAAAAATACAAGCACAAAGTGTACAGGATTCCAATGACTAGATTTATTAAAAATGTAATATGAAAACTTGCATTTTGTTATGCATATCACAACATAAAAACTTTTCAGCAAAATAAATGGCTCTTATACAAGCACTTTCATTCAGAATTGCTTGTAGATCAAACCTTTTCTTCTTCTTTATATTTTAAAAGGAAAAAATAATCATTAACATTGTGTCAACACTACAAGTTTTGGTACTTTGTTAATCCTAAGTCCAGAAACTGAACAAAGGTCCTTTATAGTTCAACATTCTAATGAGGACATTCTAAGCCTTTAATGTTTAGTTTACTTGTCTCCAATGAATTTTTCAGTAAATGTTCCTTATTTCATACCTAATTGTAAAATTAAACAAGCCATGATGAAAGATATCTACCAATGATAAGTAATTTTCAAAAAGATAGAATAAAACAATCAAAAAGCATATTTATAAAAAGATCCAAACTTTTTCACAGCTGTAGTGTTACTCATCTTTCCTAATCTTGGGCAACACTAGTACAGGCCTCCCAGTGGGTCACTGCAAAAATAAATTTTCAAAAAAGTTTCCCCCTTTCTAAAAATAAGGAATAAATTGTGACTTGACAAACCCAAATATATAGATTTGGATATATACAAATTATATTTTACTGATAATAAATGTGAATTTCTATACCCATCTGTAAAATTTGCATTACTTTGTGATGACAGAAAATTTATATTGAAAGTTTTGACACTACTGATAATGAAGTCTGGTTTACTCTTTCACATAAAATTTGTTGCAAAACAATTATATTTCCATATATCTGTATTAGATAATTATGATAATATCATGACTACAGTATTGAAAATTTGGTGACAAAATGTTTAAACAATATAGGTTTACCTTCAAATCTAAAAGTTTTAGCCTATTTTGACACTAAATGTTTCACCGGGAGGCCTGCTAGTAATGCATTATCTTCTTGTCACAAGCTTCATAGTATGGTGTTTCTGAGATAAATATTTTGGCAGTCACAATGGGTGTTGCACTGTCCAGTGTGAAGTTTCATTAGGGTGAGTTTCCTACACAGAAATATATATAAAAAAAAGAAAAATACATTAAACCCTCAAGGTTGTATCCTTCATATACCATTGAATTGTGAGAGTAAATTTGAGCAATAAAGATCTAAACACCAAAATATTAAGAGTATAACAGGACTTATTTGTTAAGATACAGCACAGTACAACATTTTCTGCACAAGTCTTATAGTAGAAGTAAAGATAACATGTTGAATTAGTTTTCATGCTAAAAGACCAAAAAAAATAAATAAAAAATTACTGAATTAAAATTCTTCAAATTCCTTAATTGCAGTATTACCTAAAGCGTAACACATTTTAAGTAATTTTAACTAAATTTTATTATTTTATCTGTAAATTTACACTAATGTACATAAAAATGTACAATTATTTCCCAAGAGTTATAAGTTGAAGTAATTTTATGCTGAAAAACTTTGCACTTCCTATCTGGTAACTTTACAAGCTATAATTTTTTTCCACAACTCATGAAAGTGATGAACAAACAAACAAATTAATATACGAACACTAATTTGCAACAGTTTAGGCTAGTTGTCCTTCTTCATATATATGCATAAAAACATTCTTAAACATTACAGATGACACTCGAAATACAAGTAATAATCCTTACTGTAAGTGGATGCTCGTATCATGACAGATATGCATGTTCTTTAACACAAGTATGTGTTGAAGATCCTTTCACTATTAACATTTTTTTCCATAAAATCTTGACTATATGTATATAATTTTTTTGAAAATTAAGTTATCATTATTTATTCGTTCAGACTCAGACATCTGTTAACACATTATTACACACAACTTCTATTAATAATAACTTATAAGTTTCCAAATAACATTTTGTGCAATCAACTTGTCTAAGTGAAAACTATAGTGTATGATGTCATTGAACAGTCACATACTGTGTACAAAGTGTTTACTGTTTACTGGCTTGTGTTATGTTATTAATAATAACAATAAGTGTGTTATTAATAATTGTAAACCTCTGATATGCTGGCCTGGTAGTCAACAAAATATACAATAAAAAATATCCATTACAATTTCTTGGCTTTGATTTTGTTGGTCCATTACCATCCATTGCAAACTGATACTAATACACCTGTGTTTCCATTATTTCACTCAATGGGTAAAGAATCTATCAATTTAATAATGGATAGACAGACTCAGTTTGTAAGTGATTTGTTCAAATCAGTTACTAGTACAACTGGTGCAACACATAAGCTTACAACAACTTATCATTCATAAATCAATTGTTCTGAAAGGGTTAATTATAACTTGAAAACAATGTGAAGGTTTTTGTTCAATCCAAACACAGTAATGGGGATGCGTATTTACCTCAATTAGCTCCTCATGTGAGTAATGGTGGATCTCCTGGTTTATCACTTTATGGGAGAGATTTTAAGTTTCCTTTTGATTTTTACCATGATGCTGTTAAGGAACAATCTGATACTTCACGTATGATTCAATTATATAAAAATTCATTGTTAATAACTTTGAGACTATTAGTCCTTTGTTTTACAACAACTAGATCAAACACATGCACAACAGAAAAAAAATATTATGACAATCGTCATCACCCACTGACTTTTGGAGTTTCAGATGTGGTGAGTTTTTACTCATTTTGTATCTCATGGAGACATTGGTTTCACTGGAATGTTGGCTCCTATTCATTGCAGTCCACTTTGAGTTGAAGAAAAACTTTTAGATGGGATTTACAAATTGAAGTGTACCAAATGGTATTTCAATTGGAACACATGTTACTAATATCTCACTATATTATATTTGGGATAATTTCTATATTGAGAAAGATACTGTTTTTAAACAATCTTATGAGGACAATGTTAATCAATCTGTTGCTTCAGATTTTATCAAGACACTCTTGATTCAAGTTCACTACAGAAACTTAAGATGATTGTGTAAAAGATTCACTTAACATATCAACTAATATGTTGTCAATTTCTCAGTTAGATGAAGGAGTAGTTTCACTTCATATATTAAATAATAGGTTGAACAATTGCCAAGTTTTTTTATTAAAAGAAGGATGATGTTTTGAGCTGGCACTCTTCACCAGGTTGTACAGTTTACAACAAAGACACATGTGCAGAATTCCAAGAACTTGTATGCGTAGTACTTTGAATGCTGAGCATGAAAATTCTAAGCAAAATTACATCTATTACATAAAAATTACAAAACATGAAATTATAAAACAGATAGCAATTAAAATTTTAACAAAAAATGGAAAAACTTGAAATATACAGGAAAGAAAAGGATTCATTTAAACCAGACGGTTGTAGGGTCCCCAGATTGTAGATCATTCTCCTTTCCAGTCATTCCCTTTTATGAATGTCTATTGGAGCACTAATTAGTGCAAGAATAAAAAAGTCCTCAACTGTATGGTTGTTGATGGTGAAATGTTTGCCTATAGGTGTATTTTGGTTCTGCAGTTTAATATGGTTTAGATGTTCTCATGCTCTATCACTGAGTCAGCAGCCTGTTTGTCCAATGTATAAACTATTGCATGTTTTGAAAATTTTACAGTAAGTGATACATTCAGCGGTACACGTAAAGGACTGTCTTATGTCGAAAGTTGTTTTCTTTCCTCATATATGTGTAGTGCTGTTTATATGTGGGCAGGTGACACATGTGTGAGTGCCTGGAGTATTATTTTGTTTCTGTTTAAGGTTACTGTGCACCAGGATTTCTTTCAGGTTTTTGTCATGTCTGTAATTATTTAATTTTGTTATTTTTGTCACCTATGCAGTTTTAACTATATTTGTCACTTCATATATTGCCAATATACAATCATCTTCAATATTGTCCTCCATCTAATCTTGATGGTGGTTATCATCTTTGTTTTGGTAACCACCCTTAAACCACAACTGAATAGTTCTATCATCAATGGACAGCATCTGCCTGTTGTAGAAACCTACAAACGTAGAGGACGAAATTTCGAAAGTCTTCCACCTTTCGTCTTCAGGTCAGTGTGTGTGTGTAGTGTAGTTTGGTCTTTATAGTGTTCTAGTGGACTGTGGAGAGCGTGTTATGATTGGTTGGTTAAAACACGTTTCTGATTGGAGGAGAGACTTCCTGTAGCCTCAACCAATGGTAGCCACGGTTGACTCACCTCTAATTCTGAATCTCTGTTTAATGAAGGTTTTACAGTGTTAATGTAAAACAATTCTTTAATTTTTCTTGTCTTCAAAAATTTGTCTGTGTTGATGATTCTAGCTTTTTCCCAGTTTATGTTGTGTCCAGTTGACATGGCGTGTTCAGCAATGGCTGATTTTGTTCTTTTATTCTTGTTGCAAGTCTTCTTCCCGTTTCTCCAATGTACGTTTTGTTGCAGGAACACGGAATTTCATAAATGACGTTTTTTTGTTTGTTGGTATGTTTCTGTTTGTTCTTCACCAGAATGGATCTTAGTGTTTTGTAAGATTTCCATCAGACATCTATGTTGAATTTCTTAGCTTTTCGTTTGAGTTTTTCACTGACATTTTTCAGGTATGGGAGGTATATGGTTGTAGTGGTGGTGGTTTCTTTATTTTTTTTTCTGTTGTGGTCTTCTTCAGGGAGTTCTTGATGAAGTAAGAGGTGTAACTATTCTGTTTAAAACACTGTATGATGTTTTGGCATTCTGTTTCAATGGATGTGTTATCGCAAATGTTTTCTGCTCTCTTGTTTAGGCACTGGATTATACTACGTTTTATCGAGGTTGGATGATAGGACTGGAAGTGTAGATATCTGTTCGTATGGGTGGGTTTTCTGTATACAGTTGTGGTGATTTTTCCTTCTTGTCTGCTGATCAGTATGTCAAGAAATGATAAGCTATTTTGTTCCTCTATTTCTATGGTGAAGTAAATATTCTTGTCTATGGAATTAAGGTGTTGTAAGAAGGCTGTTAGGTTTTCACGACCATGGGGCCAGATAAGCCATATCAACTGGACACAACATAAACTGGGAAACAGCTAGAATCATCGACACAGACAAATTTTGGAAGACAAGAAAAATTAAACAATCATTTTACATTAACACAATGAAACTTTCATTAAACAGAGATTCAGGATTAGAGGTGAGTCAAATTTCTGATTGGAGGAGAGACTTCCTGTAGCCTCAACCAATGGTAGCCACAGGTTGGGTTAAACACGAATCATAACACGCTCTCCACAATCCACTAGAACACTATAAAGACCAAACCACACC
>NW_013667093.1:20092-29654 GCF_000517525.1 Limulus polyphemus
GTTTAATGGTGGAAACTACATTACAATCTCAACTTGAAATAGAACATCTTTTATCAAAGGTGTTAAGTTCTATTTGATCACTTTTACTTAATTGTTTGAAATGGATTCTAAATTCAAATAACAGTGAACATTATCTTCTCCGGCATCATGGTGGAGAGGTAAAGTTCCTCCAAAACAAATTGACTATTTGGTAAAACTTGCCACAACTAGTCTTTTGGTAAAATACTGGCATTCACATTTTTCAAAATTATGGGAATCAAAATTTGAATTTACAGAAAGTGGTTAGCATGGTTTACTGAATTATCCTTCAGTAACAAGAAATTTCACATTGCATTGTTATCTACCATGCTTTTTTTAACTTCAACATTTTACCTGATGGTGAAACATTTGTTCCACCAAATGCAAAACCATTTAGTAACAAGGTATTTCACATTGGATTGTTATTTACCATTGCACTGTTTTTAATTTAATCTACAGCTAAAATTTAAATAGATTGGTGAAAAAGATGTAAAGCCATTTAAATGACTATGTATAAGGCTTCCTGATTGAATCTTCTCCATTTGAAAAATCCCCCCCCCCCCAAAATCTATTTTGGTTTTCAAACATCACAATTTGTAAATGTATGAGTTTGTGATCATGATTTACATTGGTTTTTATTCCATGCTGCAATTTTTTTTATACAAAAGCTTGCGAGTTGCGACTTTTTTTTTTTTACCATTAATTCATTGTCTTTCATTTGCTAAAATTTTTGTTTTAATTGAGTAAAATTTGTGGTTCACACCTTTCCAATCATAAAGTGGTTGCAAAACCAATGATTACATCCACACATCACTGTCTTGCTGCAATGGACAAAGGCCAGCAAAAAAATTAATCCAATATTAACATTAACTTTTAGTTTGGATTTTTTAAAAATTTGTACTAAATACTTTGAAGCCTTAATAATAAAGTTTTCTTCCTCATCATTAAAAGTGCTATGTCTATATGTTTAGAAAAAAACAAAACAAAAAAGGGAAAATTATATGGAAAATCATATATTTTCCATAGGTAATAATCTGCCAACAGAGAAAATACTGAAAGATTTTGGAAACTTTTGTGATTATATGAATGTTTTGTGAAATATTAATTCGGTCATTCATGCACACTACTTCACCAGCTTAAACCTGAGGAATTAAAACTTCATAAGGAAGTAATATCAATGAAATGTCATATACTTGTTTCAAAATTGTACCAATGCACAAACCTCCATATGTCTTTTCAGATTATCTCGCCGACTGTATGTTCTTGAGCACACACCACATCGATATCTTTCTCTAGTTATAAGATGTCGTTTCATATGGCGAAGCAAGCTGCTCCTACTGTAAAAACTATGACTACAGTAATGACATTGCTCTCCAGCATACCAGATACTTTTACTCCACCTACTTCGTCTCAACCATCCCTGGACAAATTTCTGGGGAGGGAGACAATCTGTAAGATCAAAGTAAATTGAAGTTTTAAAGAATTTCAAATTTTGTAAAAGTATATTAGTTAAATTTCAGAATATTTATAACATATTCATGAAATTTTGTAAGTATTAAAATGGACATATAAGGAAGACATCTGTTAATCTACAAAACACATTTAAGTTTTTTCCACTGTAATCATACTGACTTTAAGAACAACTTGGAAATTAGAAAAATTAACATTTACAAAATTTTCGAATGGTTAATTGATAAAGCTTAAACAAAATTTCCAAGTCGATTAGGATTCAGGCAAAATACATTCATTTTTCTAAGTTGTTTGGTGTTCTGGCAAAAACCAAATACTACCTTTTTTATGTATTTCATACTCAGTGAAACCACACAAGTTGATATAAACATATGGTATTCATTTGTACACAACTAATCTTGAATATTATAAAAAACACCACCCACTGACTACACTGAAGTTAGGTTTTGCATCACTTTAATAAATGTAATGCACATAAATACTTAAAAAACATGCAATATGTTTTTTATGAAAATTTTAACCATGTAGTATTTTAAGATGAAGTATTTTACACAAACAATGCTATACTGATAGTAATGCTGCTTTACAACATGATTACTGATGTGTTTCATATATATGTACTTGCATAAATGAAACTCTTTGTGATTCTTGCTTCAAGGAAATTATAATATAATAAAACTTTGAGATAGTTGAACACTGCACTGAGTTTTGAAAATATTTTGTTACTTTTAAATAGATTCAGTGATATTTAAAACTAGCACAAGGAAATTTTCATTAATTGGATTAGTTTGATCAAAATGTTGTTCTATCATTACTACTACTATCTTTTAACATTATTTCTAGAAATATGCAAGATTCTACTTTTATAAAATCATGTCTACAGTGAACATTTTTTTCCATATGAAGGTTACTATATATCTCTCTCTCTTCATTTATATAACCTTTTTTTAATAAACATTATGCACATACAACACAGTATAGCTATCCAAGCTTGCTACTTTCCACTGAGTCTGTCAACAGTTAAGGAACTTGGTATAACATGCAGGCCTCCCAAAAGTGTCTATTGCTGCCAGTCTTTAAAATAATGATAAACTTCACAAGTTACAGATTGAAATTGACTAAAATATGAGCTATTTTTTTGAAACCTCTCTTGCAGAGATATTATATATTATAATCGAATAAGTCCTATAGACCTAAATATGGGTACATATTTGAAGTTGTTGTTTCCCACCTGTTACCTAATTTCCATGAAAGGGTGGGATCGAAGGCTGCCCGGAGGGGTCAACTGTTTTAGCCACTCACACCATTATACAGTAGTGTGTTGTTTGTTTGTCAGTCAGCAGACACTAAAATGACATCAGACAAGGAATTCTTAATGTTGCAATATATACTGTTGTGACATCAGTAAAACGTAGGCTACAACATAGCATGACACATGAACTTCAAAGGCAAGAAATACAAATTTGTTACTCTTAATTTTGGTTTTATTTACTTTTGAAACAGAACAATTTCGAGGACCCTGCGGAAGTACATCTAGTAATTAAGGATAATCGTTCTTACCTTGTAACTGAGAATATATTCATGCATCACTGGCTACAATTGAGTGTCTGCTTCAGGTCACATGTATGACAGCTTCAAGTAAAAACTGAATTTTACATTCTAACCCTTTCCAAACTAAATATTTATGAGATTTTATTGTCATCTAGTGCAACAGAACAAACAGTGGCTCTGAACTTAGTAAGATACCATAATATAAATACTGAGGTACTTATGGCAAATACAGCAATGATTGTTCACAATCAATACTGTCAATGTGTATGGTAAAGTTCAAAACAGTTTCTATCTTGGTTGAGACACAAGTATAATCCACAGTGATTGCACATAAAATGGGTGCAGTGACAATTTCCTTGCATACATCTTCTGCTCTTGCAATCCTTTCATTACAAACCCTACAGTTATGAATGGTTTCAGTGAGCACTGAAAGGTGTTGTTCCATTTTTTCCAGTCTCCGAGTATCATGTGGATCTCTTAACTGGTGGCCTACCAGCTTGTTTCCAAAATGTTTTGCTGCCAGTAAGCATTTTGTAATATTAGTGTCATGCCACTTATTGTAAGAAAAACTATGCTCTTTCAAATTCAGCACAAACTGTGACCAAATGAAGTGAGCCAAACTCTTCCACTATAGTGGAAGAGCATCTGGAAAGGGTGGAGGTATTAAAATAAAATTGTTATGAGCTTTGAGTTTTAACACCTGTATAATAGCTCAAGTACTTTGAGCTATTAGGCAGGTGTTAAAACACTGACTTCACAATGTCAACCTGTAAGCCAGGCATATTCTTCTCCTAGAAAGACAAAAAAATAGCTTGCTTGTCTGCTATGGTGCCAAAGACACAACCAATGAACCACTGCACTTTTTACAGATTAATCACATAAAGGTGTATACTTAACTGGAATCACATTCCTTCATGCAAGTAGAATATACAATAATATTTGTACCAATCTTAGCATCATGCAGAATAATATCCTTAATGCCACATATTACAGAGGATCATGTATTACAACCCTTAGTGATACCATATGCTGGTGCAATTAGCACTAATAGATGATAATGACTGCCCCTATCCATGCTAAACCAGATTTCACTTTCCTCGAAGAAGGGATTGACTCAAATATAGTAGTTTGCATGCCCACTGGATGGATTTCACTCCCATGAAACATGCACATTATGCTACTGAGCTATGCATCTGGATGCTTAAGATACCTTGTGGGGGTGGAGAACTTTCAGCTAAGTCACAATTATACCCCAGGTTATTAACATAATGATTTTAAGCATGCTAGCCTGTCTTTGTTATTTATGATTACCATATTCTATGCTGGAATAAAGTATAAAACTACCTCTACCAAATGTGCATTTACAAGTACAAGCTGAGTGACCAGTGACTTGTATTTTAGTTAAAAGCTTATAAATTCCAACCATCCTTTGTTTTTACAGTGTAATTTTGCTAAAAGTTGTGTTATTTTTGTTTTGGGTAAACTTTAGAGACATGAGCATTTTTAACTTTGTACTACAGATATCATGCCTGGGATTCTTTACACTAAAAAAGAACACTTTTTTGACACATTATCTTCCACTTTCACTCATCAAAAAGTTCAGAGTAAATATTTAAAGTACATGTGAAGTTGGTAGATTCAAAAATTTAAACATCAAATCCAGAATTGTAGGATTCAAGTACAATTAAAATGCAATAAGGGTAAAGATAGCCGTGGTTATCTAAGCAAGTACAGGTTTTATAAGCTATCTTCAACCACAATTAATGTCATTTTCTATACAATGTAGAATGCACTTACAAGGACCAAAGAACAGTTGATTCTGCCAAAAATAAACAAAATGCAAGCAAACGAGAATTTTATACATCAGCAATAGCATCATAACAAACAGAAATTTTATGTATCAGTAATTGTGTCATAAGTGCTTCATATTTTATTTACATTTTGCACTTATAACTGAACAATCCAATTTTATTGACTGTATCTCTAATGAAGTTTATAACAAAAAAATATTAAAACTTTCAATTTCAGTGTTCTAAAAATTTTTTTTCTCAACATAAAATGTTTGCATAATACTATTTTAGCCATTTTTTATTTTGCTTATTCAGTAGTCATTCTTCATTGAAATGGACAGTTTTATGACATTACATAAAAAGACGTTTGCAACTAATAATATATGAATGCTTACATCATAATTCTTATAATCCAAACACTGTATATGTTAATTATAGAAGTACAAATATACACTGCCAAATCCTCAGATAATAATTTTATCCACAATGTCAGAAACTGAATGTGCTTAAGAAATACAGGAAAAAATATCAAGGCTCGAGGTAGATTAATGGTGACTTTAACAGGTAAGGACTCTCTAGACAACAGAGTAATTTAGCTCAAAGTACTGCTAATAATAAGGATACCCAAATGATAACCTAACAGTGATCATAGAATCTTTTTGTGGTTTGCCTGTTACTCATAACTAAGACTAATTATTATAATTAATCATAAATTTTATTGAGGAACTTTAGCAACATTTCTTACATAATTTAGTTTTGAAATGTGTCATTTTATCTACAGTTTTAAGTTTTACTCTGCTATTATAAAACTGTACTTAAGAGCTTAAATTATTTTATATGATTTCTCTACAAGAGACACTTTGGGATAAAGTTTTTGAAAACATCAACTTCACAGGAAATCAGTAAATTCGTAAGGCATCTTTCACAAATACTCAAGATCACTGTACATATATTTAAACTTATACTGTACCATATAACAGTGTTATATATAGTTCTTTTGAAGCAGTATATAGAGCAATTCCAAGTGATTATAATAGTTAAAAAACAACAACAAAGACCCAAAATCTTAAAAAATTTTGAAGTTTTTAATTCTTTAAGCTTTATAAAGCCAAAGTACACATATAAAAAAATACAAGGACCTAAGAAGAGAAAAGACTAAATCTGATCTCTTTCATTCAACAGATTTAAGTTATGAAATACACATCATAACTTTTAAATTTTAAACATGTAAATAACAGTGGTTTATTAGATATAAAGAAAAAACCTTTTATCTATTCAAATTTGGGTT
Source organism: Limulus polyphemus (assembly GCF_000517525.1). Lineage (NCBI taxonomy): Eukaryota > Metazoa > Arthropoda > Merostomata > Xiphosura > Limulidae > Limulus > Limulus polyphemus. The sequence goes on from NW_013667093.1 coordinate 26,210, forward strand.
GTAATACTGAAACAAATCTTTTCATTACAAAATATTTTAAACCTAAATGTAAAGATTCTACATACTGTGGTAAAAAAAAATGATGAGAAAATAAACAACTAGACAAACTTAACCCTCCTATTACATTCAGAATTCAGGTTATGCAATTCAACAAATTAAAACAGACTTGAATTGATAAAGTATTTTTTCATTAAATAGCTTTTCCTCTTTTATATTAAATATTAGAAATTAATGTGAAATCTGATCATATATTTAATTGCATCATAGCATTATGGAAATAAGTGTTGGGCCAAAGAGACCCAAACATAATAAGACAGTTAAAATAGAATAGTTGTATATAACAAATAAAAAAGTTGAAAATCACAGGACTAGTTAACATATAAGGTACCTTGGCATTCATAAAAAAATTTCTAGGTTTATTCTATTCTATTTAAAACTTTGTTATGCAAAAATGAGAACCTATGGTTGAAAAACAATTTCCCAGAATAACATTAATGAATTGTTCATAAGGTTTTGTACTAATGTCTTTATTGCTTTTGCTTGACTTTTTTTATATACTGTTGTACACAATGGCATTTCAATTTATAAGTCATGTACAGTATTTCTGCATGAATGGTAAAATATATCTAGCCATTTTGCAACATATTTCATTGTTTCATGTAGTTTATTTTGTTATATCTACAGTGTAAGGCTTACTGAAACTTTCCTAACAAGATAAAACCTAGTCAAGATTACAAAACAAAATCCCTCAAGAACATATTACGCTGTACAAGTAAGATTGTAAAACTACTAGGAAAGTAGCACTTAGAGAAATGAAGGAAAAGTTCATACTTTGTAAACAAATTCTATTTTTAGTTTACAGTGATTTCACAGTTTGTCTCATACTGTCAGCCAATCATATGAGATATACTTAACTTTATACTACATAAATCAATAAGTCTAGCTTTACTGTACGATTATGTTTCTGTCTTCAGTTTTGATACCCAAGAAGTAACAACTTCACAAAAAAAATGCTATTTTTAGGAACTTTTATGCAAGTGTATTTTCAATAATTGAGCTAATTATTTTATCCTACTAAATGAACTTAATTTGTTTACAAGATTGTGAAGCAATTATATATTAATTAAAGAAAAAAAAAGAAAGACCAATCCATTCTCATTTTTAAATTGTTACTTTAACATATTTATATCAAATAATATCAATTAATATCTTTGTAGTGCAAGTACAGATTATAAAAATAGCAATATCAAAGCAGAATTAACTCACAATGGACAAAACATACTACCAATAGTCAATTTATCAGAAGCATACATTACCAAATCTATTATAAAGGACAGAAGTTATGTAATATGTAAGTAGAGTGGAGCATGAAGAAATTTACCTGGCAACAAAGACCATTTAGTTGAAGTTAATGAGTTGCAACTAAATTCAAACACTAGGCCCAAATAACTTGATGTAATGATACGCAGCATAGCCACTAAATACAAACACCAGCTGTTCTGAGAAAATGATACCTCAGAGTTGCTATTTCAGTTAATGGTAACAGATAAGTCACTCCATACAAACACCAGAAGGTCCGAATAAATGATATCCGAGGGTTGCTATTTCAGCTAATGGTAACATAGAGTAGTCACTCCATATCTGATCATATCTTTATCTGATTACTGAGTGAATATTATCAATGTGATTTTCTCAAGAATGCCAACTCTGGCTTGAAAATTTTGTAAGGGGGAAAAACATAAATGTAGTATGCCATCAATATTCATGAAATTACAAAACATGAATTGAAATAGTTTAGGTGATTTTTTTTCTCTGCTGATTAAGAAATCCATGAGAGGGTGTGGGTGGATGCACAAAATAAAACCTTAACAGAAAAAGAAGTATACAAAGCTCGAAATTATCACGATATATAAATTTATTGTAGGTACCTTGCAAAATTAATGTATTTTATAAAAGTAAGAAAAATTCTTTTAAGAGGTACTGGTGATAAAAATTGTATTTATTCTATAAATAAGGAGGCGCTGCCCAATTAAGAACATCTTCTAAATTACTCTCAAGCTATTGTAAACAAATTGTCACCTCATTAACAGTGCACACTGACCCTCTGAATGATTTTAAAAAATGTATGAGCTAAGAACACTTCTAGATTTAAGGTTCCTCCTCATTTACAACATTTTAATGATGATGGCAGATAAAGTTCGTATAGAGGACTAATACATACAAATCTGTTTATGAATTCATAGATATACATAGAATGTAATCTTGTAAACAATTTTTTGGGACAAACACATGAAATATAATATCCAAACCACTGATAAAATCTAACTAATACTGAACATACTAGAATGGATGACAAAATAAGGTTCATCCCAATATTTAACATAATAAAGCAATTTTGCCACATATGTATTTTCTATAAGTCTGTATATATTCCTTTATTGTTTTAATACAACTCTATAAAATCTCAATCTTTTTATTCCTGTTACCAATACATACCCATAATACATAGTAGTTATTCTTCTGTTCAGGACAAACATTAATATATTTCTGTTAATGTCTTAGAATTGGTTCAGCATATAAAATTAAACATTGTGTTTTAGAAGACGCTTAGTTTATAGCTACTAAGTGAATACAATATCACGTGTGCTGCACAAACACTGGTTAAAAGAGTACACAAATCAAAGTACAGTTTTACCATACTCATGAATACAGTTTCCACAAAATGCTTTGTTAGTGGTTATCAATTACCAATATTTCTTCAGAGCATGATGCTAAATAATCTGTATTAAAACTTTTTAAGTTCCAAAATTTTTAAATTTTTGGTTGAAAAATACTTCAGAAATTCTTGAAAAATATTGTTTATTTTTTGACAACTCACAACAAATCAATTAAAATATAACCCCCCACAAAGTACAGTGAAGAAATAACTATCTTAAATCATTTATAAATCTTTCTTTTTGAGCTGCACTATTTTACAAATATAACAATAAAATATTCAATATAATTACCAAAGTTTCAAATGCTAGTTTCACGTGGCCCCTAAATTTCACTCACTTTTCTTTTTATTCATAACTGATATAACTTTAATATAGATAAATTATGCAAACACTATGTACAAGAAAATCATTCAGGTGTTCTATTTTTTTGTTAATAATAAACATAAATTCTTGAAAAATAAAACAAATAGTACTCATTTAATTGGAATAGTGTCTTTAAATATCATTCACTATAAACACCAGTTCTTCTATATGTACCATGTGAGATTTGTAATAAGAAATAATTGAGCTATCAAAATGTGTTTCTTTCAGATGTGATAAAAGTATGCAGAATCAGTTGGAGTTGTTTGTCCAGGAATGCCGGTGCCTTATATGTTGCTGTAGTTGATCATTTCTAGTGCATGTAAAATTACACATAGAACACGTGAACTTCCAGTCTGAGTAATGAA
>NW_013667093.1:29675-33845 GCF_000517525.1 Limulus polyphemus
GATCATTTCTAGTGCATGTAAAATTACACATAGAACACGTGAACTTCCAGTCTGAGTAATGAAGTCTCATATGTCGACTCTTAGTTCCCTTTGATGAAAATATTTTCCCACAGACAGGACATGTCTGATTACTCAACTCTGCTAAGACATTATCTGAAAAAAAAGCACAGAGAAGAAAAGCATTAGGGTATCTTCTGGATGCACTATTAAACGTCATGTTTTGTACAGCAGCGAAGTTCTACCTATTTTTAGGTTACCTTTCATCTGCAGAGTATCCACACAACTATTTATATCTTGTCACAACTTAAAAGTGAATGTATATGTTGTATTTTGAGAACTGATTAACTGAAGTAGATATTGTTTTCAATAAAATATTAAGATATTTTTATCTACAGGTTGAAATTTAATGAAAGTAAATATGATTGCTAATTATACTTAGCATAAGGACATAAGTATAAAGTATTGAGATCTGAAGATGTTCGCTAATAATATGGATCTAGTTCATATTTAAATAACTTTATCAAAAACTTTAATGTTTTAACACTGTGAAAATTACAATGTCAAATGCTAAAGAACTAGTGAGCCATGATGTTATAGAATTTTAACATATAATTACATTCTCTGTTGTTATAGAACAAGTGTATAAGAAAACACACAATCACTGCAATTTACATGAAAAAAAATATTATTTTATCAAAATTTTGCACATGATTTATAAGAAATACAAGGCTTTATAATGTGGAGGCAGCTAAAACAGAGTATAATTGTTTGCTTGTTTTTTGATATCCACACAAAGCTGTAGAAGAACTATTTGGGCCACCAATATTGAACTGATAGACTAGATGGAAGGCAGCTAGTCAAAAGCCCTCATCACTAGCTCTTCAGCTACTCTAATAGAATAGTACGATTTGACCATCACTTTCATCATGTTCCCACAGCTTCAAAGCATGGAATGCATTTTTTTTTTTAGTAACGAAATACAAACCATGGACTCTCAGATTCATAGTCTGGTATACTAACTATTACATCAGAGTAAAAGATCTCAAACATGATCGTAGACTATGAACTTTGCTGGGCTCTGTAGAGATTTGCTTCGCTCTACAATTACAACTTGATTTAATGTCACATAAATGTGTTAGTCCAAGAAAAAAAAACAAAAAAAAAACAGTATTTACATTCTCAACAAGCCTATCAAAACTTATAATAAGTTAAATGTGTTATTTTCTATTAGTTTATAAAAAATCATACTTTTGTTTGTAATTTCCTGATTTTTATTCATGCTAGCTTTAAAACAAACTAATTTAGGTAAGAAATCTAATTTTACATTTCTTTTCATATGTTTACTATTGTGGTTTATCTGTTCTGGATTATTTTTGCCTGTTTAATTTTTTTTTTTCTTAAATGAATAAACAGATAGTATAAAAACTATTTTAACAATTTCAGCAAATATGCTAAAAATTTAAACCACAAGAAGATTATGTCTAAAGTTTATAATGGTTCTTATTTGTATAATTATTGAATAAACCTAAAGAAAAAGATTTTTTCTAAAGAAGGTATTTTCAGTTGTGAAAGAGAGAATTGTGTTTTATGTAACTCAAGACAAGAAAACTACCAAAACAATAAAGAACAAAAACAAAGAAATTTTGTTTTTCATTAATAACTCATTTAATTGCAATTATAATAATGTAATATATCTTATAGAAAGTGCAAACTGTTGCAAATTCTATATTGGTGAAACATATAATTTAAGATTAAGGATAAATCACATGCTAAATGTCCCAAAAAAAACAACAGCCCACTATATGCTAGCAAACATTTCAATGAATGTATTTTGCTAAATTTAAAATTCTAAAAGAATGATATTTTCCCTTTCTGGGGCATGTAAAACATAAAATATTATCGTTTGAAAAATATTTTATACATTTTTTGGCACCCCTTTAAATAGATAGAAGTGGGCAGAAGTAACTGGTTATGTAAAGTTAGTACGAATTGTGAAACTGTTACTACAACTTACATGAAAGACAATAAAGTAAGTAAAAGGTATGAAATTATAGAATAAATAAATAGCATTCCTATAATAATAAGAGAAAGTATAATTAGAATTAGATTTTAATTTAAAAAGGAAAGTATATTGAATACATTTTGACTAATTATATTTAGTTTTGAGCATTTTTAATATACTTAATTTATACATGAAGTATATTATATGTCTGTACATTTAGAAAACTTATGTATTTAATTTAGATGATTTATGTTTAGTTGAAAACTTGTATTTGAATGTTTTGTTATATGTTCTAAGTAAAATTATAACCTGAAGAGGAATATTCTTTGAAATCATGAATAAAGGAGGGAAAAATAGGATAGTCTGATATTCCACTGTTTTGTTTTATATATATATATATATGCATGTTGATTAATCAAACTTTATAAAATTAATAAAAATGTGTCAATTTAATGAGAGCATTTGTGAGAAAACATTGAATGTTCATTGTATGATCACTGGTTCTTTAAAGTTTTATCACTCAGTTGACAGAAAAAAACCATTTCAGTTCTTAATAATATTCTAAACAGCAAGAATGAAAACCAAAACTTGTATTAAATGTTGAAAAATTGTTTTATGATATCATTACGATAGTTGAATGATATGACCTACTTTATATATCAGTGTGTGTTCACAATGAGAAATAATCAAACTTCATCATAAACATTCAACAATATATAATTATATTCTGACAGCTTTCGTGTTGATTCTTAGTTTGCTATCACAGCATTCCTGGGTTTATCTGTAAGCCATGACGAAGTAACAAGTGACCTCGAAGTTTGTCTCTTCTTGTAGAATTGTAAGAACACAAGTGACACTCCAATTTCTGGTAAGCTTTGTGAAGCCTCATGTGACGGCTTTTGTTTCCTTGAGAAGAAAACGTTTTCCCACACACAAAGCATATTCGAGAATTTTTTATGCATGATGGGAAATGTTCAAAACCTAAGGGAACACAAGATAAAAAGTTACAATTGACTTATTACAAAACTATAAAATATTATTAAATTTCTTTATTTCAACTGCAGAGTTTGTTTGTATCATATAGAAAAACTATCTATACATTTACCAGAACATAGAATGACATAAGCATAAAATTGATGCTTTCTCCCCACCTCCTTTTATGCCAAGGACAAAGAAACAAAATCTTATCACTTATATTTGGAACATAGTGCAAAAGTGAGAAGATACTTCAAATTTAAAAAACAACAACAACAAGAAAACCACAAAAAACAACAAATCAGAATTATTTAGGCAGTTTCTTCTTAACTAATAATAAAAACTGGATCCACCTCACAGTACACAGTATTACAAGTAGATTATAGTAAATTATCCTTTAATAATGAAGGAGTGTTAAATTGTAAATTCTGAATAATAACACTCAGGCAAGAAAAGCTAGAAAAATTACATATTATGCACAAAACTTATTCTATTTCTAAAGAGTTTGTTAGTCAGCAGACTGTCATGTACTCCATTTAAGTTTAAAAACAATTTAATACCAAAGTTTTTGCTTCTTTTTAGAAGTATATAAAACATACAAATTGCATAAATTAACTTTATAATGTAGGTACAGTTCAATGTCTTTCAATAACCAAGAAAAAGTATAAAATTGTGATTATCCATCTGAGTGCATATACTATTCAATGACATATAATCATATGAAATTCATATACCTTTATAAACTGCTGGTTATTTTAAAGATGACATTAACAAATGAAATACGTACATAGTAATTTTGTTTCATGATGATGGTTACATGGTATATAAAGGTCACACTTCCTTTACTGAGTATTAATATGTTGTGAAAATAAAACTTCAAATGTACTGTATTATGGTTGTGAAATAGAATGCACACATATATACTGTAAATAATTGACTTGCCTAAATGTGATAAAAAAATCAAACATTTTTTGATAACATATTTGAAAATTGTTCTACCATATGATATTAAAACAAACAAATTTTGGTAAACAAAGCACAGATAGTTTCTAATAAAACTTGTATGACAAACATGAAACTCTTCCAATAATATAAAAGCAATGTTTAATAATGGCTGGAGACGGCTTAAATGGGTAATGAAGAAAAACTTTAATATAAGTTTAACATGACAGCCTACTCTAAACCAACACCCC
>NW_013667093.1:34834-57856 GCF_000517525.1 Limulus polyphemus
GGGGTGTTGGTTTAGAGTAGGCTGTCATGTTAAACTTATATTAAAGTTTTTCTTCATTACCCATTTAAGCCGTCTCCAGCCATTATTAGTCTCAAAGTGGGTTCCTCGTCATCGAATTTCAATGTTTATTACATTCTTTTAGCTGCTATTGTTACCCTTCTACTGCATAGCTCAAATATATTTTATACATATATAATTCAAAGAATCAAACTGCACAAGAGCTAAAAAGTAGCATTTAAATAAAATATATCAAATGAACCAATTAAATATCACATATAAATTTATGCATATTATATTGACAAACTGAAAAAATCCAGAGGATCTGTTAATTTACACCTTACCTGTTACCAAACCTTAGGTAACAGCTAAAACTGTAAAAAGTTAGCCTTGTTATTTCACTGGACAAATATTCTGGTTTTGGATGCAAACAATACTTGGTTAGGTTATGGTAATCATTTTATGGGCAATTTATGTATCTTTAATTGTAGAGATTGTATATAGTAAGTCAATCATGATTTACGAGTTTCATCCCATTTATCAGAATTTGTAAAATGCTACCAATACCTATTTGGAGTACACCGACTAGAAACTAATTAGATAATATTTTATTAACATAGAGCAAATAATAATATAATTATTCATTGAAGCATTCTGTATTTATATATAAAAAAAAGAGAATGAATATGTAATCAAATTCATTAGCAAGATAGAAATTCCAGTTTACATAAACAGAACATGCTTTCACATTAAGCTATACTACCTCCTTTTTCCTTAGAAAGTTGGAAATAATTTTTTATGGAACCAAGATTACTCTCAAGATTTAAATTGTGTTTAAACACATGGACCACTTCCAAAAGATACTTAGTAAAATATTAAAAAAATACAATTACTGTGTAGTTCCTTTTGCATTTTATTTATCATTAGTGATGTACATGTAAGGTTACAAAATTGCACAAAATATTTTTTTATATAGATTATAAGACATAAAACAAGGGTTTTCTAAGTTATTATAGAATTACATGTAAAACAGTGTTAAATTAAAAACATTACAAATCATGTTACAAACGTGTGAAATGGCAATACATATTGTACAAATAATGTGTCAGCTGAATTTTCACAGGCTTTATTTTACTATATTTAGTAATAAGAGGCAAAAATAATTTTTTCATAGCCTAAGTTTTTGGTCCTTGTTTAGTCCATATCAGATCAAAACGTCTGCTTGAATCTTTTATACTGTGAACAGTTTTCAGATGAATTTTGAGGTGATCTGATCTTCTCCATGACTTAAAACAGAATTCACACTGAAACCTATTGTCTTGAGTATGTTGGTCTCGGACGTGACGCCTCATGTTTGAATTAGTTGAAAACTGTTTATGACAGACCGGGCACAGAAACTGAAGTCCTGGTTGGAGAAAAAGAGAATGTTTCTGTAGTTTCTCAAGAGAAAATTTATATAATTTATAGTCATACAACCAATATTTGATCATACTTGCCTGAAATAAAGAAATCCTAAGAAATGTACAGCATTAGCTTTATGTAAAATAAATGTTTTCTTAATGATTGGGTGTAAGATTTATCAGCAACAACTGAAATTGCAATTAAGTTGGAAAGTGTTTGTATTAACTTTAAAACAATGCTATTTCATTAAAACTCATATTTTCTCCATTATTTGTATTCAGAGGTATATTTTTCAGAAGCTTTAAGCAATACTTATTGAATGTATTGTTTGAAATGATGACAGATGGATACTGCATACACATACATGCACAAAATTATGTTAAGAGTATATAAAAAAAAAGTTTTTTTGTGACACAATAAAAGAAAATCCTAATTAGAAACTTCAGTCAACTAGTTTTGGTAACATCAGGACTAGAGATACCAAAACTAGTTGGCTGAAATTTCTAAAAAGGATTTTATCTTTCATTGTGCCAAAAAATGTTATTTTCTATAATATAAGTAGTGCAGTGCTTGAAAGGATATAAAAAAGTATGTTAACAAAACTAAACTACTCTTGTTTGTGTCAACCTTATTGAAATTTTACATTATCACTTATCTGAACATTACATAAGAGTAACATGCAATCTATACTAACTCATTATTAAAAATAAGCCTTTAAAACAAGTAGCAATTTCTATGCTATATGTAAAATTCAACCACATTAGAACACTGATGTAGTACACATACATATTCATTCTATACTTCTGGTTTCTTGGTCTATTTTGTGAAGTACAAACACTGACAAGACCAGACTACAAGCACAGCCAGTGATGTTAAATTATTAAAGTATGTCAGTGATTTCCCTTTTACAGTAGTAGTAAGTGTAGCTCTAAAAATCATATTTTACATTTCTTGAATTGCTTTTGAATCAATGTATCAGTTTATTCCAACAATTACCTAGTTGGTTAATATGAAATTTCACATAGTTTCAACAACACATACTGTATAATTTGAGAAACTTATTTTGAGATTTAAATATCTTATGCAGACGTGTTTAGAAATTAGAGTCTATCATTTGTACTGTACAAGTGGTATATAAACTCTGTATCTTGGACACTTGATTATGTTTACACAAGTATATACAAAGGTAATTCAACCGAGCACACAGAAATATAAATTATAACAACTAACACAACATTTGTTAAAATAAGAATAAAAACACTTGTTAACACTATTTAATAAATTTATAATCAACTCTAGCAACATATACAATAACATTCTTTACTTTACTTTCCGAAACGATGTAATATAACAAAAACTTAATATGGTCGTCTTGAATATACCAGTCACATCACACAAAGTAATATCAAAAACTTAATATAGTCTTGAACATACCAGTCACATTACACAAAGTAATATAACAAAAACTTAATATGGTCTTGAATATACCAGGCACATCACCAACAGAAAGTTATGCATACGCTGTGAACAGAATTAATTATTAAAGAATCTAAAAATACACATTATTATCATTATAGGTTTAATACAAATGTTACTTATGTATTTTTAACAACAATTTGTGGTATATCAATATTAGAGTTATTTTTGCTTATACAAATACACATTGCAAAATAAATTCACATTTACTGTTAACTAACACAAGTTCTCAAACCTTCTTCCACTGAGTGAAATGAGTTACCTGAACTAGTTAAAGTGCATTATTACAGGAAGCATCTTAATATAATTTTGTTTATATTTCAAACAAATTAAAGAAAAATCCTAGGAAAAAAACAGGTCAATCTTATACTTTCTTTTATAGACTGTCTTAGTGCAGTTTCACATTACATATTTATTAACTGCATATGATAAATGAATTATATAACTATATTGTGAAACATAATCCAGCTGAAAAAAAGGGAGGAAGAAAGTTGGAGGCAGGTGCTGCAAGCCAGTTGTCTTCTCTCTCTCTTTGGTTGTTCAATATCATTAACAAGACAGACAATCTTAGTAGTTTTACCATAGCAAAGACAACAAAAACAAATGAGGTGGCAATAATTCAATTACTTGAATAGCTGTAATAACTGGAAACCCTAATTTGATTAGTTATTTTTTTACAATCAGCTTAATCACAATTTTTATTAATCAATGTTTTTATGACATTAACTGATGTAATCACCGCTCATAGGCAATTATTATACTGATTAATCTCCCAACTTTACCATATAACACCACATAATTAACTATGCTTTTATTAATTTTTATTAATCAATGTTTTTATGACATTAACTGATGTAATCACCGCTCATAGGCAATTATTATACTGATTAATCTCCCAACTTTACCATATAACACCACATAATTAACTATGCTTTTACAAAACTTTTAACAAATATAATATATAAACAGCAAACTCCTGATAATGGCTTTTTTCAATCAATTAGTTTTCAACTGTATTTGGCATATCTAAATAAGTCTGCTCATATAAAAATTAGCTAATCTGAATAAAAACATTTACAGACACAAAGGAAGCTAGATAGAAAACACTTCCCTTCAAACAGTAATAAGCATTTCATATATATGTAATCATACTTGTCTTTAAGCTTGACAATTTGTATTTTCTGTATTAACATTTATTTCAGTTGCTTTTAAGTAAACAAAAAAGAACAGAGGTTTCATGACTTTTATTTTTTTAATTAGTGAATACTACAACAGTATATTGTCTCAAGATATAGTTATTAAATTCATTACTCACTAAAACATTTATTTCAGGTGGAATTCATACGTTATATCAACTATTTTGATATTATACACTTCAAAATCAATATACTAACATCTGAACAACATAAAATTTTAACTAGGTTTTAGATTAATCTGTCACTTTTTATATATTTTCAAAGAAGTTATTTTTTACACTCAAGTCTTGTATGTTGTCTACATTCTATAAATAGACTACTTCTGCTTTCTAGTTGCTATCATAAATATACTGTTTAATAAAATGAAAATATAACTTTGAAGATACTTAAGATTAGTATCTTATTACACTTAAATTGTAACAAGTTTTCATTTCTCATTTTAAAATTTGCTTTTCCCCAAAGTACAAAATTCTACCATTCACAACTTCAGACAATGGATTGTTGAGGTATGTCTCATAAGTGGGCAACTTACTGTACAACTTCATCAATACACTGATTTAACAGATACATATAGTTGTCTTTAACATGAGCCTAGAGAAGGTTACCAAGAAAACATTTAACAAAATATTTTTAAACTGTGATAAATTAATTTTAACAATTACTGATTCTTTTGTGGAAAATAATATTTAAGTTCTGGTAATACTATACATTTGACTTATTTTCTCTGTTTAGAACATTTTAAGTGAAGAGGACTTTAATCCTAAATAAAATTATGTATAGACATCTGTCTTTCTGACATCTTACCAGCAACTAAATCCAACTCTCCATATAATGTAAATTCCATTACTTTGAAAACCTCCTTCAATTTCAATGTACTTTACCAACACAAGATTAACCACAGATGATTATGATCTCACTAGTATTTTTCCATATTTAGACAACCCTTTAATTATATATTCGAATATCCTAGTTTTTTGTCATGCAATCTAACAATTTTATGTTTTCATGCACCAAACTGCTTGTTGGTCCCTGACTTTTGGTTATAGGGTTGCTAATGAGTCAAACACAAAAATAAAAACAAGTCAGAAACTTGAGGGTAGGAGGTAACCTTATTTTAGAGTACTTCCATATACTTATGGTTCTATTTGGTTCCTCAAGTATATGTAAGAATTGTGATTCTATATTTGTGATTTAAAAGTTTTCCTAAATAAACATTTCCCTAATTTACCTTAATCTTGTCTATTTCATTATTCCTTGTAGTGCTGCCATCTATGAGAAGACTTAACAGGTATAATTCCAAAGATCTTGTAGGATATGCTGCAGCCTTGAAGAGGCACTAGTAATGAACATTACTATACATTTCTTTAAACTTAAAAAGTTAACACTTGCACAGGTCTCTCCTTTTCTTTTTTGTAAATTTAAAAAAAATCATTTTTTAACTTAATAGTTTGGTAAAAATCTTGAAATATTCACATACTCAAAGGATATAATGCTTTCCAAGAATACATAGCATAAAGATGAGCTCTATGATGTGTGTTAAACATGTTGTCATGGTTTAAAACTGATGGCTTGAAGAACACCATTCTCATGCTGTGTTGGTACATCTAAATGTATGCCTATAGGGTAAACAACAGTTTATTTAATCAATAATTACAGTGAACTCCATTATTCCAGCCCTTGTTTCTGGACATTCACAACAAAACTGAACATACAATAATATACTTATTATAAGTGCCTTCTGAGCCAACACAGAAGCATGCAAGTATACACACACACTTTCAGTTTCAGCAATGTTTACATATATGTAACAACTACCAAGAAACCAATTCATGGCTCAAACATCCCACCTATTCTACTACCATATGCCACCCACGTCTAAATAAACAAAAAATTAAATGCTCAGTATTACAAGATATAATCAAACTGAACTTCAGGTGAATTAAAAAAAGAAAAAGGTTGAACTATTATGTATTAGATACCAAGTACAAATATAATGTAGCAGCTTTTTGCTCTCAGCAATCACAAAATAATTGTAAAATTCAGTTGAGACAAACACTTCATCAAGTTGTCCAAGTTATTAATATCTTTTAGCAGTCAAGTAGTATTTTTCCTTTCTGGAAAATAAACATGTACACGTAGCTGGTGACAAATGGGAAAAAAATCGAAATAATACATGAAATAAAAAGAATCATAGAGATTCATATATTTAACTGTGAAAAAGTAATGTAGAGATATAAACAAGTACAGAAGTAAATTTTTTCAGTTGTCGGATTGAAAAAAAATCTGATACCTGTTTCTTGAAGGTGTTGCAAAATCCTTCTATTCAGTCACTATTAAGTGGATTTCAAGTTATATCAAACATGTGATCCAAACTGTGATAACCTAAATGTATTACCATGCTATCACTATGAGCAAAGATCACTTGCCAAATATTTATTCAACTTACTAAGTGATGAAACTCATTCTGTAATACTTTAACATCCTCACTAGAACAAGAAATACCTTGAGGTTTAATGTCATCAGCATACTCTAACTTATTAATCTGGGAGAGTATGATGATTTCATAATTTTGGACTGTACTTGTGATGGGATAAAAGATGGAGACCAGGGGCCTCTTAGGTGCTTCAAAGCTGGAAGGCTTTAAGATAGTCTAAAATGAAATCAAAGTTTCTCCTGGAATTAAAAAATGTTCAAACAAAATTAATACTTTTTCCTCAATGTTTCTACGTTAGTCAAAAAATACTAAATACAAACACAATAAGGAACCAATCCTTTTAGATAAAAATAGCAAACGTAAATCTATAAAATTTACTTTTGCCATTCCTCAAACTGTTGAAAATGATTGATATTTGAAACTGTCAGAACTTGGTGAAACTCCATAAAGGAGCTAAAGGAAACAGTCTTCACACTTTAGGCACAGTAATTTAGAATTAAGTTATTTTCTTAACCCTAAACTTTATACATGAAAATGTATCATACAGGTAACAGAATGGCACTGTTTAATGTTTTATTCGCTTATCAGTCACCTGTTGCAACAATACTGTGTACACTTTTCTAGACAGTCCACTATTGTTTTATATGTTTATAAGCATGTTTGTGACAATATTTGGGCTTTAGGTGTTGTATCTTTAACTACACATTTACTCACACACTTCATAATCACCAAGAAAATGAATAATCATAACTCATTTTGTTTATTAGGCAAATGGGTACTAAGATAAAGTAAAAACTTTTATTTTTTGATATTCTTCATGTAGCCTAAATTTAAAGCAAGGCTACATAAAAATTACAATAACATTAGTTATTTTGTAAAATAAAACTTTTGATACTGATAACTTCATCTTACAAAGTCTGAAAACCATTAAAGAATTTGCCAGAATAAAACTAGTTTATTCAGATAATATTGTGTGTTAACAAGTAACAAAGTTTAATTCTTCCACATTAGCTACAGTAATGTTCCATTTGTACAGTGATGGTATGATAACAGTTAACTTTTAAAAAGTTGGCTGTGTAACACTGTAAAAAATACTGAAAATTTTGTTACATGAAAAAAACTACAACAATATAGTATTTTGGATTAATTAGTTTTGACCAAATAGCTCTAAAGTAACCTTAATAAGACAAAATTCAAATAATGTCAACATACTCTTTAAATAATTAACTCAATAAAGTTATAATCTACAATTTCAAAACAGTTAATAACAAACATTTCAAATTTTTAATGAAAATTAAAAAGCTATAATTATTTATAATCATACCAGCAAACTATGGCACTAGTAAACAGAATGTCTATTTAAAAGTTTGTTTTAAAAAATGGTAACTTAAACAGTCATATCATTTGCATCTTCACTTATTTCAGTCATCAACAATACAGTTTTCCCATTAGAATTTTAGTTTCTAAACAATGAAAAATAGATTCTGCAACAAGTGAATGTTATAAGAGCTGTAGGTGTCTCCTAAATCAGTGATTCCTAAACTCTTTTAGTCTGAGGCTTCCTTGATGTGAATAAAAAAGTTTGAGGCCCCCCCAACCTATAACTTTAGCATGGTGATTGAAAAACAGTGCCATAGTAAAAACAATAACATCTCCTTTCAACATAATGTATCATTTAATTTATTCAACATAATTTTTATCGGCTTATTGTTTATTTAGAATTAAAATTAATTCAGTATCTTTGTTTTCAGCCCAGAAAAAGCTTCACGGCCCCAGGGGGCTGCGGTTCCCACTTTGGGAATCACTGTTCTAAATAATAACTTTTGATGAAAACAAATCACTAGTCTAGACACATTGTTAATGTCTGTAAAAAGCCAAGGAATATGAATGTATTAAGGCATCTGGACCCATCATTAGATCCACACCTGCTAATGCAACAATAAAGAAAAGTTATGCAATTATAAATCAGAAATATAATGCTATATAAATCAACAGTATATTTACATTGAATTTAACACTTCAGTAGCGAGAGTTGGTGATGAGTGTCATCAGCCAGTTGCTTTCCCTTTAATCAGCAGTTCAAAATTAGTGGCAGGTAATTTTAGCTAAGTTTGCAATAAAAATGACACAATAACCAAGTTTAATGGTAATGGAAATAAAACCCAAGACGCTCCTTATGCACCTCGGTGCTTACAAACATAATGGCCATATTTCAATTACTTAATTAGTTGGAATAATCATAAACCCTATTTTTGATTAGTTGATTATTTTTGTGATGATTGAGTTAATTGTAATTTTTATTAATTGACTACTGAGATAATTGCAAACAGTAATAATCAGAATCACTAATGTTTAATGAGCATGACAATTAATTGAGTATCAAATTCCACTTATCAATCAGCTCTGAATTAAACTATTGTCTTATACATTCATATTGCTAAATTTGCCATTAAAATATTGTTTATTGCTCAAATTTCAATACAAGTTTTAATTTCTTAATTTTAGAGGGATATACGTAAGTAAATTATGAAGCCTCATTTTCTATACTGCATGACACTTCTTCAGTCCAAAATGTTCATTTCTGCATTTTATGCTACCCCTATTTGGTCTTGTAACTTTCTGTGAAATTTTTCACATATACTATACATATTCCCAAGGTAAGCTGTCAATTTGTAGCAAGAAAGCTATGTTTTATGGAGATATAAGCAATAAAGTAAATGTCATGTGCCATGCCTCCCACACAGCATTGCTTTCAAAACTTATAAATTCTCTCTGATGTTTGTTATTGTATTATTTGCAATCAACAAAATAACAGGATTTCACTTAACTGACAGCTATAGGGCCTAAAGGCCTTGGTGTAAGCAGATTTGAACATGTTGGTGTAATTTTCCTTGGATGCAACTGTTGGAGCTATGCTTGACCAGGTATGGGATTTTTGAGTCTTTTCTATCTTAGTTAGAAAGCCATATAAATTATACAAGTTTTAGGACATTCTATGCTATATGCATGGAAATATTTCTTATTCTATATTGGATATTTGGATTAAAAGAAAATTCTGGGATCACATTATCATAATGTGAATTAGGATTAAATTTTGACATCTTGGATTGTACAAGTATAAAATCTTGAAGAAGACAAGGTTTTGGAAGTACTAAGTTTCTTATTTTTGATATATATTTTCTATTTTTTTTATAAAATTAACTAACACATATAAATTAGAAACTTATAATTAATTTTAAATTAAATGAATAAATAAAATATTTGTGATCAATGATACCATGCATCAAGCCTGAGCATGTTTGTGTAATTCAACGTGAGTGTGCTGAGAATTCAATCCATAATTTGCACAAAGCTGACCAACATAATAAATACAACTTTGTGAGAGTGGGTCAAAGTTCAACTATAAATAAAAACAACAATAACTAAATGAAAAATTCTGTTAGCTTAGGCTGTAAAAATAAATATTGTGTAATTGTCTGTTAAAATGCACACACATTTTAGAATGAAAAAAATAATAATTTAGATTTATTTATGTTTTTGCAGTGGTTAAAAGGTTGTCAAATCAACCAAGTGAGTACAGTTATAATACAGAAAACAACTGATAAAATATACAGTTTCACTGAAAAAACATTTAGAATTCATTTATGAGGTTTTAGACATTTTGCAAATGAAATTTGAAAATTTTCAGATGAAAAAACTTTTTTTAACCTTAGCATTAAAATCACCTTGTACTTAGACTAGTCAACACTGACTTCATATACTCACAGACAAACTTTTACTAAAACACTTTATTGAAAATCTGATTTTCTGTGTACAAAAGACTTGTAAGCTTTACTTACCAAATATTGTGAAGATACATTAAGTACTTTCAGTTATAGTATGTATACTTTCATGGTTTCATGCTGAATATAAAGTTATGTACAATACAAGAGCTCGTGTCCACAGGTTAAAGTTATATATACACACACACACACACACACATATATATATATATATAAACACTATTTTAATTTGTGGGAGCATTAATCTAAACCATGATTTCTTTATCAATTCATGTGTGAGGTTTTCTACATGCTGAACTATAAAATCCTACTAACAATGTTAAAAATCATAAAATAACATAAACCAATATGTATGAAGAGATTAGAAGCCAAATGTGGTATATGCCATTCCTGACAAAATTCAACTGGCAACATCATTATATTGATGTATATGCAGCATTTGGAGTTAAAAGGTCTACGGATATACAGCTTTTGTGGCAAGTGTGGAGGATCACAAGAATCCCACTTTTTTTTTGTATCCCCTTGAAAATAGTACGTTGCAGACTCTCTGGCACTCCTGCCATCCTGACCTGTCAAATTTCCATGAGTAGGCCTATATTTTACCAAATGTCTTTCTGATTACATATGTTTTAAGTAATAAACATCACTTTTTCATTTCACTTCTGACAATCACAGGACCACTATGAAATTCTACTAGACTCAAAATGAGGCTAAAAAAAGTGCATCTTATTGTCAAGCCTCATCTCCATAAAAAGTAACTGACATGCAAGTCACGCTAATTAAGGTAGATGCATGACTACATTTCTTTGTTTTGTTTATGGCTCATTTTTTGTAAGTATAAGTATAAAAAAAAGTAAATTAAGTATAAAAGATTTTGCTTGTAAACTTAAAAGATGTTTTATAATTGTAAAAATTTGTTTAATGTGGAAGTAACAAGCAAAACACAATCTTATTCCATCAATTTTGATACCAGGGGACACAGATCCCTTAAACTATAGAATCTAGAATGAAAATTGGATACAAAACATTTTGTTTGAAAATAAAACAGATTTTGTAAAATTTGAAATAAATAAGAAAGTTAGAGCTTTCTAGGATTTCATGAAATGATTCATAATAGTTTCATTTAATAAATAACTCACTTTTAATTTCATAGCATGTTTGTGTGAAACTGCAGAAAGAAAAAAAGCCAATTTCCTCAAAGTGGCAAAATTGGATATACCGAATTTTGCATTTAATCTTTTCATATTAATACACATATCCAGTTTATCCAAAGAAACCAACAGTTGGTAAGTGAGTACAGCAAACAAAAATCCATATATCAGTTTGTTTGCATCTTAAGTTTGTTTATTCTGTTGTTAAGCACAAAGCTACATGATGGGCTATTTGTGCATCATTTCCCACCACAGGTATCGAAACCAGGCTTTTATTATAAGCCTACAGGCTTACTGCTAAGCCACTTTCTAACAATCATTACTAATAAGTGAAAATTCCACTAGCAGATATACACATATAAACAAACATCTCACAGTTCAGTCTCAGAAAATATTCAGTAGTGGGGCTTTAACTTCGGACCTTTGGCTAAAAGGGCCAATGCTCTATCCAATTTGAGTTATCTAAGAATACAAGCCATTTCTGTCTCCCATCACTAATAAGGCTCTTTTAACTATGAGTTACACTCCTGTGATTTGGTTGGGTAGTTGTAAATCAACCCATTAGTGGCCTCACCACAACAACACATAGTATTAAGTTTCATATGGAATATCTTTTTTTATCTATTTATAACTTAGTTAGAAACCCAGTTAAATTATAGTAGTTTTAGGGTATTTATTTTTTGGATAATGTTTTTTGTTCTAAGTTGTATATATATATATGAAATAACAACTAATTATATTTTGGACCACCAACAGTAACAAAAAAGTAAGTCTACAGTGCTTCACCCATCAACAACAAAAACAAGTCCAAACAGTGGGTAATACGTTTCTCTTTTCCTTATATATATTTTAAATGTATTATTATGAAAGTAACTTAAATGTGAAAAATTATAAACTTATTAGGTCAGATAAGAAAACGTAATGAAAAAAAAATTTTTTGTAACACTCAGTAACTTAGCATATGTTCAATTGTCTACACAAAGCTGTCTGGCTATGATAAATGACTGAGCACTGAGTGTGTGTGTGTGTATAACTACAGATTTAAAGTAATATAATTTAATTAACCCAGATTTGAAAAGTATTAATTTTAGCTGTAAAAATAAATAGTTTGTAATTATCTGTTACAATATACAGCCATTCTAAATAGAAAAAAAAGTAGTTTAGATCTAGTATTTTTCAACTTTTCATTTAACCCTACATTGCTAATTTTACTACAGTTAATGTTAAGGTAAAGAAAATAACAGAAAACGACCGGGACATAATTAGTAAATTAATAAAGTTTGTTAATGGTTTTTAAACTTGGATATTTTTAGCTGTGTTAAGGATGTTAAGTTACTACTAGAGAATGAATTGGAAAACTATTTACAGTTATCTCCTTAACTAAGAAAGGATACTGACTTAATCAACAGTTCTGGGGAGGGCTACCATGATTATTCTGGGGGTTGAATGGCTATCTTACAGGTATAAGTTATTTTGATTGATTTTCTCTTGATAAAGAAGGGCAAGAAGTGATCTTAACGAACTTTCTAAGATTATTCAGGGGATTGATAAGATCAAAGTGTCTGATATGCTTGTGCTGCATTCTGAAGACAATAGGATGAAGAGACACAAGTTTAACACTTGGAAAATATAGGCTATATTCCATTTAAGACATTTATATTTTTAGAACAGGATAATTGACTTGTGTCTTGTCCTAAGTACTGAAGTTGGTACTTAATGAGCTAAAAAACAGAACTTGATTTCCTATTGAGTGTATCTGTTTTAGGAATTTACTCCTCTAAAAAAGGTTGCTATGACAACTGCACCAGTATTATCACATGACCATGTTATGCATAGTAATAATGATTATGATAATAACAACTGTCTGAATGTTAAATTTTAATGTACTTCTTTTGCAGACCTCATAACATATTTCGAATGAAATGTAAGGGTTATTCTGAAGCAATTTCTTTGAATTGGTGTTATTTGGGGACACATTCTTCATAGAGTAACATATGGTCATCTTACCTTAAGATAATCCCTCCTTCCCCACATTCCTCCAAGTAGCCATTCTCTGAGCCAAAAAAATTTTAATAAATCAATATCCTTTCCTAGAAAGAGAGACCAAAACTGACAATATTCCAAGTGAGGCCTAACTAGTGATTTGTAAATGTATATAAATGTGTGATTCAAATTACAATAACCCACATGCATGATCTTGCACTTACTTAAGTAACTATAATTAGAGTTTGTTTTCCCCAAATATCTGCCCATCCAACCAACTGTTCCAAGTAATTTCTGTAGTACATCAACAAACTCAATACAAGTAGAAATACCAAAAATTTAATATCATCTGCAAAATTTACTAATTATGCCCTCACTAATTAAATAATAAAAAGCAAAACCCCAGGCTCTCCATTAGTAACAAAAATACAAGTTGACTAGGCTCCAATTAAGAAAATTTCATTTTTTTTTTTAAATGGTGATTGCCTCATGAAATAAGTTGCCATTAGCAAACTGGATGGATGAAAGAAAGTAAAGTGTTGTAATAAATGGAGTTCAATCCAACTGGAGTTATTGTCATAAATGGGATACCTCAGAGCTCAGTGTTAGGACTTTTGCTCTTTCTGATTATATCAGTGACATAGATGAAGGAATGGTTAATAAGTTATTTAACTTTGCTGATGATAAAGTTTTGGGTGTTGCTGGCTGTGAGTAGGATGCTGCTGCTTTACTAAAGTATTTGGATTATTTGGAAAATTGGGTGAAAAAAGGGTATGTGGCTTTTAATTATAATAAACACAAAGCAATGCATATGGGATATCAAAATTTCAATTATGAGTATAATTTTGATGGGAATAACCTTAACAGTGTTAGGGAAGAAAAGGATTTTGGTGTATTTGTTGATCAGTCTCTTCAGCCATGCAAACAATGTGCTATTGATAATGGTAGGAAAAATAGGATCTTAAGTTGTATCTACAAATATATATATAAATAATATACTTGCGCTTGTTTGTCTAAAACTTTTTGCACAAATTTCTCAATCAAACACTACAAATTTCATATTGGCTTTTCAATCCAGAATCACCTCACCTGTTTTTTGCTTTGTCAAACTTTTTAATGCAGCATGTATGGTACACAATTGCACAATGTTGTTGTCATCATGTAACAACTGGCTTCAATTTCAACTTCAGTTTTTTGTTTGCAAAATATTTCACACAAACAACATTTAACTCACATGTAATTTCCTAAACAAGAATTAACATTACACTAACTACAATTTCTATGGGCTTTCTCAACATATTTACATCTAAAATACAAATAAGCAATTCATTCAAAACCATATGCTTAACGCTTTGTGAACTCGCATTCACACATTTCTGCATATTCAGCTAAGTTTGTCTTCATTACAACTTTACATTTACTTAGCTTCAGTTCATTTCACAGACTGCTCTAAACACCTTTTAGTTCAAGCTACTTTTTTCTTTACTACGGGTTTTATTCTTCATTTTTGTGAGTTTATTTGTTTCAATTTGTAAAACTGCATTACACACACTGAACACTCATAACTGTTTTGTACTCTGTACACTATTTTAACTACCATTACTTTATTGTTTACTTTACCTGTAGTGATATTAAATAAGGCCAAGGTTATGGGCACGACTGCCATGTCCCTAAACAAGATGAAGCTATGGGCATGCCTGCCATGTCTCTAAATGAAATAAAGCTATAGGCACGGTATACTTAAATGTCATCGCCACAACCTTAGGCTCTACATAATATCTATATATATAGATGTAGTTAGAAGATAGCCTTTATAATTATATACTGTTTACTAACAAGTCCATTCATCAATCAATGTTTATTTATAGAAAAATAAGAATCAGTCCTAACTTATACAGCAAGTTATAATAAAGCCAGTTTGAGGACGAAAAACTTACTAAATAACTATTTCATTCAGTTTTGATGATAAATGTCAATTGCCAAAGCTGCTACATCTGAAAAAGGCTTACTATAATTGTAAATATTGTTTATACAATGGCATATTCCAGGTGAATGTGACAATTTTAAAAAATCCATTTGAAAGCCATATAGAGTCAATAGAGAAATTGTTAAAATGCATTGGAAACATGCACAGCATTTTATGAGTATTTATGCATACACAATTTCAACACAATGCATAAAAACATACATACTTTAGTGAAGTATTATTTCTTGTGATTTAATTGTTTGCATACCACATGTGGCTCTAGAGAAAAAAAAATAAAGGTTATAGGTAACCGAGGGTCCCTTTCCAATGAGAAGAGCATCCTTAATAGGACTGGACTTTACACAAATTCAAAGAATAAGCCATCTAATTTAGTAACAATATAAACAGTACTTTTTCAAATAGATGTATAATGATTTTCAAATCCATGGATATGATGGAGGCATGATATATATAAACCATACAAACTGAATGCTTTCTTAAAATGTTGGTCATTATTTTCTTAATATTTACATATCAATGAATACAGGACCTATATATATATAGTTACATGTACTTGTTTTAGCCATTGTGCTTCTACTTCAATGTCATCATTTACATGAGCAGTGTTTGTAATTAAACATATTATCATCTTTTAATAAATTTCATGTTTTGGATTCTATAAATTACATTCATTAAATATATTCAGATCTAGTTTGAATTAAATGTGTATTTAATCAAATGGGTGTGTTAAGAGTTCCATCATTATGGACCATCTTATTGTCAGAGAACGCTTGTTGTATTGATTTGGGACTACAGGCTAGTATTTGTTGTACAAGGGAAGTTTGCAAATACAAGGGGGTAATTTAAAATGCTGATAAGGAAGTAGATTTCATATAGGCCTTTAGAGGGGATTAAGAAAGGAAGTTAATAGAAATAGGTGATGTGAATTTGTTGTGGCAGACTAGTCTTTGGAAGATTAAGATCAGAAACAACTTTATACTTTGCTTTTATTAGATACATACAATCAGTTACAAGAACCTTTCCTATATCTTGGATAGCAGAAGTAATGGACTCAATGTTGTAAGTATAATTTTATAGGTAACATAAAAATTTTGCATATGTGTTGCTGTGATTATTTCATAAATTCATAAAATTTTAAATGGACAAAAAGTAGCTTATTAGCCCACCAAGGATGTCCCTTCCAGCTCCCAACTATAACTACCCTTTACTCCTCGTGTATTCATCCAATCTTTTCTTGAACTTAGTTAAATTTTCTGCCTCCACCACCCTTGAAGGCAGCTCATTCTTAAAGCCAACCACCCTGTTTGAAAAGTAATACTGTCTAAACTATAGATGACTCCTATGCTGCCCAAATTTGAATTTATGATCCCTTGTCCTATCGTTTTCACTGCTAAACACAGTTTGATGGATCTACCATATTTTTCAGAATATAAGATGCACCCTTATTTTGAAGACAATGTTTTTGGGGGAAAAAAAAGCTACATATACACCAAAAAATACGGTATATTATCAGTACCCTTAATAATCTTAAACATCTCAATCAAATCCCCTCTGACTCTTCTCCTTTCCAGAGAAAACAAGTTTAGAAATCTTAGTCTCTCCTCAAAGGACAATTCCACCATCCCAGGTATCATCCTTGTGCAGGGCTGGCAAACCTTTTTAAGAGTGTGTGCCCAAATTGTTGCTAATTTTCAGAGAAATTATTTTGCGTGCCCATGGGTATTTTGAGCAATAATTTTGGTTATTATTAATTTTATATATTATAATTAATATATATATATATGCCTTCATATACATATATTCTTATATAACTTGGGCACGTGTGCCATAGGTTCGCCAGCCCTGTCCTAGTGGCTCTTCTCTATACCTTCTCCAATGAGGTCTTACAAGTGATCTACACAGTGAAGCAATAATATCCCATGTCTTGTATTCAATATTTCTATTGATGCTATCCAAAATCCTATTAGCCCTACTGCTAGCTACAATACACTATTTAGATGACTTAAGTGAATTTCCGATCACAACATCAAGATCTTTTTCTTCAACCACAGTAGTTAATGTATTCCCATTTAAATTGTAACAATAATTTGATTTGCGAAAACCTACATGCATCACCTTACATTTTGGATAGTTAAACATCATCTGCCACATACTGGCCCAATGTATCAAATGATCTAAATCTTCCTGTAAGTCTGCAGCATCTTCGATACAGTTAGGCATCCCAAAAATCTTTATATCATCTGGAGACTTCAAAATTTCATTAGTCACAAATCACAAACAGCAGAGGGCCCTGAGGCAGACTGCTTGTAACTGTGATCCAGTCAAATCCAACTCCATTTATTACTACTCTGTGCTTTCTACTCTAGAGCCAATTTTCTATCCAATTTAATAAAATTTCCCCCCACTCCTACAGATTTAATTTTTGTAACAAGTCTTTTGTGAGGCACCTTATCAAATGTTTTCTGAAAATCAAGGTAAACCAAGTCCACAGTATTTCCTTCATCAACACTTGCAGTAACATCCTCAAAGTATTAAAGTAAAAAGATCAACAGTAGCTGTCATGTTTTCACATCATCATACAAATCCTTAGGTGATAATACGTACCACTGTGAAAGTATTAATTTTTATAAAAGTATATATATAAAAAAAGACAACCACACAGCTTCAAACTGTGTCAAATGACACAAACTCCATTGGTTCCAAAATTTCGTGACCAAAGCCACTATAAAAATGCTTACTGTGTGTCTAAATTTTAGCCAATGCTCAGTCATTTCTTCTCAAATTTATATTTAGATCTATACATACTAAGAGGCTTAGCTATGCCCAAAAAGATTTCTATTGTATCTAGTTGACAAATGCCATAACCCTTAAGCATTGAAACAGCAGAGTTCAACAAGTTCCATTTTGGCAAAGAAAGATCTATATAAATTGTTCACACATTCTTTCACTCCATATCACGGATAAGAAAATAAAAATGTAAAAAGGTAACCAGATTCTTTTCTGCTAAAATATAGATAAAAAACTGTAGATCTACGTTTACAACTTTATGTACACGACAAAAAATTATATGGTAAAATCTGAAAGGATACTGTTCTCTAAAAAGCATTCAAAACAAATTATGCTGTTATTTTAATAACAGCATTTTTTGTGCTGGTAGTGTATCTCAATAAAACAAGCAAGTCTATTGTACAATATATTGTCATTCCATCAGGTATACTTTAATGTTGCAAGCTTATCAAATGATTGCTAATCAATTAAAAACTACATGTGCCTAAGTTATGTCTACATGATCTTGTTTGTCTAATCACAACATTTTTTCAAATAGACCAGGATTTATCAATCTTACATATAATGCTTGCAAGAAAGAGTAGCTTAAATGGTATGCATGAAAATGATAAAGAAAATTCAAGCAAAGGGCAGGAAAACTGCCACAAATGCAGGTCACAGCTAGTATTGAATAAAAGTCTGAAGAGAGTATAAGGAAGCTGCACTTCGATTAATATGTTCAGTCTTGGGCTCCTTACTATAGAAAGGACACAGAATTGCTGGAAAGGGTTCAGATGATACTTGAGATGAAAAGGTTGCAATATTAGGATAGGTTAAAATCTCCAAAATTATTTTCTCTCTAAAACAAACAAAAAAAAAAAGAGTTAAAGATGATCCAATTGAGGTGTTTAAGATTTTTAAGGGAACTGATAGTGTTGATGCATCATCTTTTTTGTACTTAATGGTGAGAATGGTAAGACTACAGTACACAAATATACATTTTGACAGGATAGGAGTCATTAACATTCTAGCTTCTAAGACAGTTTTATTTTTCTAACAGGATGGTTGACCTTTGGAATGGGTTGCCATTAGATGTGGTAGATGCAGTTAATTTAAGGAAGGTCAAGGTAAGGCTTAATAAATATTTGAATGATAAAGATTGACTATATGTTTTCTTTTTATTTTATAGTTTATTCCAATTTACAGTGGATGGGTTGGCCTAGATGAACCAACACATCCTTCATTTTCCTTAATTGCATATACATGTATGTATTATACGTTGGTTGAGATCAACACTTTTCAACAGATTAAGATAGGATTAGATTATTTCCTGAAAAAGAAAGGGTGATTATAAACTTCTACTTTATTCAAAAGGAGGAATGCAAGGACAACCTTGAAACTTGAAAAACAAAGTGGTCTTTTGTTGTCTATTTGTTATACAAATTACAAAATGTCATTTCTATGCAAGTTCACTTATGAAGCAATCAATTATCTTACATTTTACTTTTAGTGTTAATCTAAATACATGGTTAATAACTTTAAATCTTTTTCAACTTATTTTTATTAATAATACTAACTACTAGTAGTAGTACTGGGTAGTATTACATCAAGTTTGGAAATATACACGCCGAACTGTACGTGTAACTGTTGTGATCATTACTAGAATTGTAAAATAACTACAAAAAGTATATTTATATCATCATAGGCTTACACTTGTTTATGGGGCTATGTTTAAAGTTAGGTTATAACTAAATACCGTACAAACCAACATTACCTTCCCTAAATTCTAACTAAACACAGAATCAAACACATAACTTATATCATAATCAAAAATAAAACCTGAAACTGAAAGGTGTTATTCACACGAAAAATAAAACGTGACGAACACGCAAATATAAAATTTTCAAAACATTTCTCTTTATCTTTGTTATGTTTTGAGAATACGAACAGTATACTGTATGATATTAGCATATATTTGTAACTTTGCATAATCGCAGTAAATAAAAATACTCAAAAACACAAAAATTATAACTTCATGAACACGAATACGAATATTTTCTCTATTACTCACCACCCCACTTAGTATTATTCAAATTACCAGTAGAGACGGTATTCGAATTGTAAAACTTAAAAGCAGAATAAGTTACATACTATTACGTACCAAAGTATAAACATTTACAAAATAATTTTGGCAATCTTATCAACGTATGATATTTTGTATTTTCCCATAGTATTGTTTTTAAAATATAATAATTCATAATAGTAAACAAAACATGTAAGGATAATAATATTTCCTTTCAGTTGTAGCACTATAAAAATGCTTAGCAAGTTTACATCTCAAAACGAATTGGCTTAAATACATAAACTATATTAAAACCTCTAAACTTAAATTCGCTGAGGTATAAAATGTCGACACAACTAACACATAAAAGTTTTAAGAATACAATATGTTAATAATTTACCTGATTGTTTTATGTTAACTTTAATACTGAACGTGAAAGTGTTTGTTTATTTATTTTAGAACAAAGCCACATTGGGTTATTTGTTGTGTCTACTGCGAGGAATCGAACCCTGGATTTTAGAGTTATAAGTTCGTAAACTTAGTGCTGTCTTACCGGGTGACTATTGTGAAAAATACAAACAATGTTCATTGAAGTCTGAGTGATATATGTATATATACATACATATACACATCTATAATACTAAGTAGAAATGTCTGATTTATATATTGAAAATTTGTATGCTTTAGATACTCCTTCTTTATTGTTTTCAACACACTAATATTGCAGTATGAAATATGAAATTATTCTCGTGTGTGCTGATAACCTGAGAGATAAGTTTAGTAACCACAATTACTTGTTGAGCCTCAGAGGGAATAACACGAAGCTAAATTTAGTTCTATGATCATAAAATTATACATCATGTGTAACAGTTACAAAACAACAACAACAATAACAATAAAACAAACAAAAAACTGTAAACGGATAAAACTGTCAGAAGTCTTGATATTGGAGATACTATTTTTGACACATTAGACAACTCGAGACTAAAGAGGACACACGAACGTGTCGAAACTAGTTTTTCCAGTATCAATACTTTTGAAAGTTTGTTCCGTTTACTTTTGTTGTTGTTGTCCTCTGAGTTCTATGGTTGTGTTACGTCTCCGTTTGTTAATTAACTTTCCGTAACTTCGTTCCGACGAAACTTTAGCGACACAAGTTCTTTACTTAATAAAACTGGTTTATTCTTTCCGAATACAACTTTACCGATACACCCAACTTCAACAATCGCGCTAAACAAACGCTATAACAACGAACGTCAATAATACTTCTGACCGCAGATCAATTACTCACTCTCCACACACACATTACATTCCCCTCTTTTATATACCAGCCTACCCTATCTAGCAAATACTAGAGCATTCGCCAAGATACGGGATAGTTCTAGAAACAAGAGGGCGTGAGAATTGTCACGTGATCTCGATGACGCAACAGTTGCTTTGAGAAAGAGATCAGACGCAATGGAAACAAAAGTGAAAGTAATGTTTATTTACAGCAGATAATGACACATAGTATACTTTAAACTGAAAAGAGTTTATTATTTCCTTAAGTAATTTTATCAGTCAGTTAACCACAAAAATCTCGTAAACAGCGAGAATATCCAACTGATGAAACAATGCATTCAAATCCGTATAATTAAGAATGCAAGAAATTATATTTAATTAGTTATGTGGAATTTTCAGGTGAACTGATTTCCTTACAAATAAATATCAGACAGACGGACTCGCTAACTGTAACATATTCATCAAGGAAATAAGATGAGTGATTTTGAATTGGGTAACTTAATTGAGTCTTTCTAGTGTGTGCAAAACAATAAGACTAGACAAAGTTGGTAAAAATGAAAACAGTCTTCATTATTTGACAAAGAAAACGAAAATGCAATATACGTAATTGCGAGCACGAAAAGATAGTTGATTCTTCTAGGTTGTTCTTAGTCCCATAACTTTCTATCTCTCGATATTGACCCATGTAGAACTAAACACGATGATTTTGATATAAATCTTTATTCAAAGATCTTCTAATAGAATTGAACCAAGAAAGCACGTTTTCTTTGGTTAGTCGACAGTGTCATCCTGTGATCTTTGTCCTCTCATAGGATTGTTCAAATGTTCCGTTTAGACAACGTCAACTCAGACAGCAAAACACATTACAGTGCTAATCCCTTCAACTCGGTTGCTATATTTAACTGCATTATCCTCTCTACTAAATAAAACAACAACTAATTAACTAAAATAAGACAATCTCAATGGCTTTCTGGACCTCGCGTTTATGCTAAAACTGTATACAAATCAAATAAAGGAGAATTTTTTTAAAATTTCTATATCACTAAAGCAGTTAAAAATATATCACTTTTTCCTCCATTCTCTGCTTCAAGCTTGTTTTTAATAAGCTCACAATTAAATTTAACTTTAAAACCAATAACCTATGTACGCACATGTTCCAGGTTATTTTATTCCCAATTGACACATAAACGTCATAGACCCTATAATAGAGAACTATAATTGTTGGAGTTTTTATATGGGGCTGGATTCTTTACAGTAGATGTCTGTGACTTGTTGTCGATAAATTCGAACAATAAACGGACAGCACACAATCCACTTGTTTTAAAATAATATTGTTACGTCTCCGTTTGTTAATTAATTTTCCGTAATTTCGTTCCGACAAAACTTTAGCGACACAAGTCCTTACTTAATAAAACTGGTTTATTCTTTCCGAATATAACTTTACGTTACACTTAATTTCAACATTCGCACTAAAACAAACACTATAACGAACGAACGTTAACTTCA
>NW_013667093.1:57877-59551 GCF_000517525.1 Limulus polyphemus
CCCTATATCTAGTAATCTCCCGACAATTCCCGAAGGTTCGAGAGAACGAGTCACGTGACCTCACTGACTCAACAATATATTGAAACAAGTCAAACGTATGTACAACAATTCTTCACATTATAGGATATCACAGTTCTATCCAGAGATTTAAATAATTGCCTTTTTTTTGTCTCGTCAAAAGTCCACACAGTTCAGTTACTTTAGAACCCAATTGACAAGATAAATTACTTTTCCTCTCTCTGTTGTTACAGGCCGGCATGGCCAGGTGGTTAGGGCGCTCGACTAGCAATCTGAGGGTTGTGGGTTCGAATCCCCATACCACCAAACATGCTCATCCTTTCAGCCGTGATGGTCAATCCCAAGAGGTGGCGGTGTGTGGTGAGGACTAGTTGCCTTCCCTCTAGTCTTACACTGCTAAATTAGAGATGGCTAGCGCAGATAGCCCTCGTGTAGCTTTGCGCGAAATTCAAAACAAACGAAACACTCGTGTTATAAAAAGTAGATAATAATTAAATGTTAAATCACTAAATGAACTAAATATTAACTCTTACATTAAACAGTCTTGTATATCCGATAATAATGAGCTACAAGATAAAACCATTTGAGGTTGATTTAAAGTTACAATGCATATATGTATAATCTCTTGATTTAAATTTTTAATCTCAAAAAGACGACAGCAATCATGAAGCATATCTCTTTAATGAAAATATCAAGTGAAATAAAGTTACAGGAAAACTCTTTAACCCTAATAATAAAATAATCCATGAATTAAGAACTTTTTAGATAAAGTTTAAATATGTCATTTATGATGTTACATAAAAACTCTTAATTAAAGAAACCCATACGAAAATACCTTATAGCTATTAATAAATGAAATATCCTTTAAAATAGAATATGAAAATGCACTTTGTAGTATTTTAGGATAACTAATTTCACTAAAAGTATCAGATAGTTAGACCCATTAATACTAGCAGATTTGATCAGGCAATAAGCAGAGTAATCTGTGTTTGATAACTTAACTGAATTCTATGTTGCATGAAAAATAAACATATTGTTACGCCTCCAGTCGTTAGTTAATTTTCCGTAAATTCGTTCCGACGAAACTTTAGCGACACAAGTCCTTTCTTAAATAAAACTGGTTTATTCTTTCCGAATACAACTTTACGATACACTTAATTTCAACAGTCGCTCTATAACAAACGCTATAATTCACGTCTCACGTGGCCAACAATATTCTGTCCGCATACATTCAATTACTCATTGCCCTGTCATCCCGTCACGTTGTGAACGTCTTATTTATACAAGACTAACACATGTCTAATAAATGCTAGGGCATTCATGAAGGAACACGATATTTCTAGAAAAACGTGGCGTGATACTTACTAGTCACGTGACCTCGCTGACGCAACACTGCCCCTCCTTAGTATTGTTCGTCCCGAATAATAGCCACTTACAATAAACCAATAACAATTAACAATATCTTAATTCAATGTACAGAATTACAAACACAAAATTATAATTCAACAAAGTCTCTTAATTTTACGGGACGTATCTTCTTCCATACTGGTCTCCATCTCGTTGGCTTCTGCTTCATGTGAGGTTCATCTGCTTCATCAGAAATGTCGTATCACTGGTAACAGTCACATCAGTGGTAGTAACTTCATCAAGAGCTTC
>NW_013667093.1:59750-63187 GCF_000517525.1 Limulus polyphemus
AGCTTCCGATTGGTTATTCGTGTCATATATAGAAATACAAGCATTATCATATATAAAAGTAAGTGTATATAAGGGAGCGTTTCCAAAAATGGAAAGAGGTGGGTGGGGTGCCACTGTGATTGATTTATTACATGAGCAATATCTTAGCAAACTGAAAAGATAAGATGATCTTATTTTATATTCTAGTTTGTCAATATCGTCAATTTGAGTTTCTAATTCGTACAAAACTATAGACTTAGTATTTTGACATCACAAACATCTAATTTGAACCAGTGCTGCATTCCACATACCACGTGACACAAAAATCGATGTTTATCCGTGTTTTTTTAATACGTGCTTTTAAATTAAGAAATTGGGTAATGTATAATACTAAAATTTGAATTATAACCTACAGTTTTATACCAAACTTATTGACATAAAGTCATGAAATGATAATTCAATAAAAATTTAAATGCGAGTCAACAAACAAGATGATATGGCCTTTCACATGTGACCCGTCTTGAAAAATATTCGTTCAGTTTGCAGTTTTTGCATAAATAGCTGGTCTAGAAAACTGCTGAGTTGTTTTTATTCGTTTGGACATATAGAAATTTTCCTTTGTCTTTGTGCTGTGTAGATCCAAAACAATTCTCATTGTCTTTGTCCTGTGTTAGTCACACACACACACACACACACAAGTTCGAGTAAATACTTGCACAATTTGTTGGAATATAATTTTGTTTCTTTGTTTACTTGTTGTGTTTTTTTCTTTTTCTTTTTTGTCTGTGCTCGATTTATTTTCTGCATAACATTTCCAGAACTTACATTTTGCGAAAGCTTTTGAAACTTCTCTGCTGGGTATCATGTTTAATATTCCCGGGTGAAACTGATTTCCATACGAGTATTAAGTAGGTCCACTTTATAATAGGAGTATCAATCAGGAAAATTGTGAAATGAATCTGGTTTTACTAAATGAGCGACTTTAAGCTAAGAGAATAAGCAGATTGGGCACCTGATATAAAGTGAAACACAATCTTCATTAAATTGCAAAGGAAAAACACTGTGTGTGTGTACTTGTGTAGATACTAGGCAGTCGCCTTCTACAGGATCTGTAAATTGATCAACCGTTTTTTCTTTCAAATTGTTTTTCTTCTGACCAATTCAATGTGATGATCAAGTAGAGTTGATGTGAATCCAATGCTCTGTATTAACAGAAAATGACAGATTTATTTATAACAACGTACAATATCGCTTAATGAATCATTATGTTATAACTTTGTTAAGGCTGTAAACTGTAAATATGTACTCAGCACGTGAAGGACATTGTTGTAGTTGACTAGCTAACCTGTTCTACAGAATGTGCAAATTTGCAGCAATATACCTAAGAGAAATGTAAATCTGCTAGAGAACAACAAATGTAACTAACATGTCTAGTAAATGCTAGGGCATTCATGAAGGAACACGATATTTCCAGAAAAACGTGGCGTGATACTTACTAGTCACGTGACCTCGCTGACGCAACAATATTTTAAATGTTTGAAGATCAGTGAAAACAATCTTTATTTACACATAACAAAAACAGTGTGTGTATCTGCTTAGACAAATGAACAATCGCCTGTACTGGATCAGTAAGTAGCTCTAATCAGCTTTCTGCCCCTCAAGATGAATTTTTGTGAAACTAGTCGCAATTAGAACCAAGTAGAACTGAACTAAGAAAATACACCAGAATTCAACAGGTTTCTTTCTCCAGTCGACAGCATCACCTTGAACCCTTTGTTTGTTCACAACATTGGTTGATTATAGCATTTAAATAATGTCAATTTGGCCTTATTTGGAGTGTATTTAAGAAAACCACGTAACTGTTCACATTTTCAAATAAGAGCAATGATTAAATTCAATTGTATGTTAGGTGCAAATTTTTAAAAGTGAACTAAAATTACTATGTAGAATGACAGTTCCAGAAATACAGGGGACACCTATATATCATCATTGTCACAATAACATTGGTGTGTCAGTTTAGGGCAAGACATTAAGCAAAGTGCAAGTAACAGACTAGTTTTAGAGCCTTTAAAAAGAAGACCTATTTCATTGACTTATAAATGCTTCCAGGTTTATTGAACATGGATTTTATCATCCAGAGGTGCCATTCCCTGTGAAAAAGAGGGAAAAGTTCAAATAGAAATGTTATCATACTGCTATGACTTAAATAATTCTAATGAATTTCAATATTCCATAGTTAGTTTAAATTTATCTTTAATTAGATATATTCGTGCAAGTTTTCTGAATTTTTGGGCAGGTGTTCTTCATGTATACTATTCTCAGGGTAACTGATTTCCCATTAAGTAATTGGGTAGGAACACATAATAATGGGAGCTCCCCAGAAAATGTATTCTGGAGCAAAAATCTGAATCATTTTAACTTAGACTGAGTTTGATGCAAAGAAAAAACCTGAACACTAGTTGAACACAGCAAAACAACTTTTTTTTTTCATATAAAAGCACAGATTTGAAAATAAAAGTGTAAAGTGTGATGCCTCTACTGGAGAGAGATGCAATTATAAGTTGTCACTTTGAATTGTGTTCTGTAGTTCAGAAAAAAGGTTAAATTCAATGTTCCATACCACAAAAGCATGGCAAATGATGTAATTTTATACTAATACCAACAATGCCATTCTTATCAGGATGCAGGCATCACCTATATCATTGACAGTCACTTTAACTTCAAAACAAAGAACATTGAATCGATATTTGGTGCAGCACTGACTTCCAGTGGAAAATATCATTTGATGTTTCTATAAAGTATGCTTGATGTTAATGCAATCTTTCTTTCCCACGAGAGAATAGATGTGACACCCTAATTGACTAACATTGTCCCGTAAGTAACTAGGGCGAGAGGAGCTTAGTGGTTCCCTTGACTGACTTTCTATACTAAGAACACATACACATATTATGTGTGACTCCCATTGGGAGAAGTGAGGCCTCTGCAAGAGGTGGTTCAGATACTTGTACCATATCATATGGGTTAGGATTTCTTCTGTCTCATAAATGTTATTTGGAATAGTCAGTGATGTATGCAGCATTGGATTATGGTATACCGAACTTTTAACATTTTATCTCAATTTAGATAGCAAATCAAAATACTTTATGGCTTTGCTCTTTAATTAAAACACTAAAGTTTTGTCGGAACGAATTTATGGAAAATTAACTAATGACTGGAGGCGTAACAAATT
Source organism: Limulus polyphemus (assembly GCF_000517525.1). Classification (NCBI taxonomy): domain Eukaryota; kingdom Metazoa; phylum Arthropoda; class Merostomata; order Xiphosura; family Limulidae; genus Limulus; species Limulus polyphemus. Next base: position 62,959 of record NW_013667093.1, read on the forward strand.
GGTGTCAGAAGTGGGATAAAAAAAATGAAAACGAGAAGCGGCAAATCAAACTACAGCCTAGCAAACTTGATGGCAGCAATACAAGAGCAGCAAAAGAAACAAGAAGAACGAAAAAAGAAACAAAAAGAACGAGAAAATAAACAAGAAGAACGAGAAAAGAAACAAGAAGAGAGATTACAGCAGTTGTTGGAGGAAAAAGAAAAGAAACAACAAAAGAGACAACAGCAGT
>NW_013667093.1:64187-65057 GCF_000517525.1 Limulus polyphemus
TGTTATGATATGTGTTCATTCTAGAATGAAAGAGGCATAATTTATATTTATTTTATGGTTGCGAGATCGGTCAAATCTACTGAACCCAAACAGATATTAATTACTGAAAATAATAGATAAAATATAAAGTTTTTCTTAAGAAACCTTTGATAACTATCTGGACATCATAAAGATCCTGCACGCGAAATTTCAAAATTTTCTAATGCATAAAAGTATTTTTAATCTTAAAATGAATAATACTTTGCACGATAGATAGGCAACATGCGAAAAGAAACAAAAAGACATGAGAAAAACATTGCTTTACAAAGCTTAAGACTCAATAAAAAATATTTGATATTTTGCATATGAAAGCATTGTAATGTTTACTAATAATGTACCAAATTTCGTTAACATTCGCTTACTAATTTAAAAGTTATAACATGAAAACTCTAACAAGCACAAAATGGTGACGAGGTCAGTCCCAAAGACCGCTGAAAGAGTTAATAAAAGAAAGTAGAAAACATCTACTATGCACATACTACAAATTGACTTGAATACCACAGTATCTATTTCTGACGAGAATATAGTGCAATTTGAAAGGAGATTTTTGTTTCTTTGCTATTTATTTGGTAGAGGTAAGACAGAGAGAAAGCTTTTTGTACAAAAGGCTTTTCAAATTGGAAAAAGGTAATCAAAACATTTAATTCTCACCAGAAAAGTAGTTTTCACATATCAGCAACTACTAAACTTTCTATCTTAAGAGACCTTAAAAGATAGGTAATATTGCTAGCAAGACTAGTGAAAAATATGAAAGAAAACTAGAAAAAAAAATTATCGCTACTGTTACGTCTCTGGTCGTTAGTTAATTTTCTGTAAAAATTCTTTCCGAAG
>NW_013667093.1:65805-74100 GCF_000517525.1 Limulus polyphemus
AAACTGGTTTATTTTTTTCCGAATACAATATTACGATACACTTAATTTCAACAGTCGTTCTATAACAATGCTATAACTCACGTCTCAATGGCCAACAATATTTTATCCGCATACATTCAATTACTCATTACCCCTCCGTCGCTTCGTGGCCGGTCTTATATATACAAGACTACACTATATCTAGAAAGATCACGAGATTTAAGGAAAAGACGTGAAAGTTCGAGAATGACGTGGCGTGATACTAGTCACGTGACCTCGATGTCGTAACAGTTAGTTAATTTCTTAATTTAAAAGCACGTATTAAAAAAACACGGATAAACATCGATTTTTGTTTGTCACATGGTATGTTTAATGCAGCACTGGTTCAAATTAGACACTTGTGATGTCAAAAGACAAATTCTACAGTTTTGTACAAATTAGTAACTCAAATTACCGATATTGACAAGCTAGAATATAAAATAAGAATCTCCTATCTATTCTTTTTCCTGAAATATCTCTCATTACTAAATCAAACGCAGTCACCTGGCTCACCTATTTCCATTTTTGAAAACGATCTTTATATGCACTTACTTCTATATATGACATGTGAATAACCAAACGAAAACTCAGAATGTCCCCCTAGTGGCTTTCTCAGCCATTTTAAAATATAAAGTCGTTATATATATTTTTTTTCGATACAAGACGGCATAGAGGTAAGTCGAGTCTAGTCTGCACGAAATTTCACATTTTTTTTAGACCCAAATACAGCCTTGTTACTAAAACTGATAAATTATAATTGATAGGTTGTTTAGACAGAGTATTCATGATGAAACTTTTAGCTTTTATAGAGACGACCTTTTTTAGCTTTTTTATCATTTTTTTTAGGAAACATAGTTGGCACCATATATTAGTGTCTTTTTTCTTATATTAGAAGACAAAGCATTTTCCTTTTACCTTCCCAACCACGATATGGGGTGGAAAAGCAAGAAACAAGCATCGAGTTCTAGCCCTAACATGGAGCATCGATCTAAATCGGCCGAAAGCTCTCCAAATCCGGCGACCCAAATCCGATGCCCGGTTACATGCAACATGCCATAACACACTAACAAAAAACTCGAAGTCTGTGGCGATTATTCTAATACTTCCGCAGTTTATTTTGTGTCCAGTTGACATGGCCAGTTCTACAATGGCTGAATTTTGTGTTTTCAGGAGTCTTGTACCGTCTTTATGCTCTTTTATTTTTGTCTTCTTCCCGTTTCTCCAATGTATGTTTCGTTGCAGGAACACGGAATTTCATAAATAACGTTTTCGTGTTTCTCATTGGTAGGTTGCTGTTTGTTTTTTTAACAGAATGGACCTTAATGTCTTGTAGGATTTCCACCCGACTTCTATTTTAAATTTCTTGGCTATGCTTTTGAGTTTTTCGCTGACATTTTGAAGGTAGGGGAAGTAAATGGTAGTAGTGTTTTTCTGATCTTTTCTTTCTTTTGTGGTCTTCTTCAGAGAGTTTTTGACGAAGGAGGAGGTGTAACTATTCTGTTTAAAACCCTCTACGACATTTTGGTGTTCTGTTTCTACAACAGGCAGTTGCCGTCCATTCTACAAAGTTTCATCAAATTATAATTGAGTTCTGTGGTATGGATATAGTAATTTATAATTTTTCGGTTATTCAAATGTATATATAAAACCTAAGAAAATTATTTCATTTCATATCCTCCACATGCTAAATTTGATAAGGTTTAGCAAAGCAAGCAGCAAACGAGTACAAAGGTCGGAACAAGAACTAGTAGCAGAAGGGATAATTGTTTGCTTTACTTCTTTATTTACTGTTGTATTTTTTAAGAAAAAATACGTTTAACAAGTTATTTGTTTGTTTGTAATTAAGCACAAAGCTACAAAATGTGCTATCTGTGCTTTGCCCACCACGGGTATCGAAACCCGGACTCAAGCGTTGTAAGTAATAATCTATATACATATATAATGTATAATAATTGAAATGTGACTGTATTTTACAAAATGCTAGTCCACTAAAACGCAACCAAGACAGGTCACTTTGTAGACACTAAAGGTCAGTTTTATATTACTTCATACAGTAATATGAGTGCACATGCACAGCGTCATTGTAACTTCTATATTATTAGCCAGGCACGGCTGAAAGGTTAATATAAGAAAAATTATAAATGCATATAAATGATTAATGTTATGAGATTTAAGGTATTTAGTCTAAACATTTATGTTTTCTGTTATAATTTGTAGTCATTCTAGAACGAAAAAGGCATAATTTATATTTATTTCCTAATTTTTTTATGGTGATTACGAAATCAGTCAAATGGACCAAACCCTTGCAGATATTTTTCAGATATTCGTTGGTGCAAAATAACAGATAAAATGTAAAAGATTTTGTAAAAAAAAAAACGTTTGATAAACATCTGGATATTATAAGGATTTCGCATGCGAAATTTGAAAATTTTCTTATGCACAAAAGTATTTTTAATCTTAAAATGAAAATTACTTTGCATGTTGGATAGGCAACATGCGAAAAGAAAAAAAGCATGAGAAAAACATTACTTTAGAATCAATCAAAATTAAATATCTTATAGGACCTTTCATCTCAAATTTAATAGAATTTCATCCACTAGTTTCATTTTTGTAAAGAACTTTCAAAGCATTGTCAAAGCTATTTTTTGTACCTGACTAAGTATTATACTGTGGCCATGATGAGAGTACTCGGTCTTGTAAATGAGATAAAAGTTAAAAATAGAAAGATCAACATTCACATGTGAATGCAATATGTCTCCCCACTCACCTCATTCAATAAAATCCTCTGAATGCAGTTGATTTCAAGAGAGAATGGCATCAAAGCCAGAGGAAGGGGCATAAACTAGAATGTACGTACTTCTAAAGGATAGACACTTAACATGACACGAACTTGAAACTTCTTTGTGAGAAATATGTATTGGAGTGTAGGATAGTAACTTTCTATGCATATACATTTATTTATAATGTTTGTTTGTTTGAAGTTAAAACAGAGCTACACAAGGCGCTATCTGTGCTCTGCTCACCACAGGTATCGAAACCCGGTTTCTAGCATTGTAAGTCCACAGACATATTGCTGTGCCACTGGGGGAGCTATTTATAATGACATGAATTTTACAGGTGATCTTTGGGAAAATAAAACCAATTTTTTTACATTGTATATATAATTTTATGAAATATGGGAATCCAAGTGCTGTTAATAACAACCCCTTGTAATGTTTACTGAAGGCTTAAAACACTAAAATCTTGGTTTTGATATCTGTGGTGGGCACAATGTAGATAACCCATTGTATAGCTTTGCGCTTAACAACAAACAAACACACAAACCCTATTTCATACACAACAAGTTTTTTGCCTGCGATCCATGTAAAATCAAAAGAAAAGCACAAATTCAAACCTGTTTAATTCAGGGTGTGGGGGCTGTTGCAAAGTTTGTGCAAAGTCTTATCTAAAGTGGTCGTAATATAGATGAATAGCAAACCAAAAACTATAATTTCACAAATATTTGAACTTGGCACCTTGGAAATTACAAGAAAGGCATGAATCCCAAATCTGTCTGTTTCAGTCTTTGGAGGCAGTTTCAAGGTATATTTGTGCAAATTTTCATTTCGATTAAATATATAAAGGGACTATGGACCCAAATCCTTAACTTTGGAAAATATTTCTACTTTGACCTCTGTAGAATCATAGTAAAGGCACAATTAAATATCATATTTGTTTACTTTAGTATAGGAATTGTCAAAGTCTTATCTGGGTTGTTAAAAATATAAAAAAATAAAAGGCCAAAAATCCTGATGTTGCAATGTTTTTACATTCCATCCTTGTAAAATCAAAAAAAGTAAAACAATCCCAAATTTAGATTGTGGGAATTGCTGCAATGTATCTTTGTGTTGAGTTTTGATTGTTGGAAATACAAGGGAAATGCAGGCCAAAACGGTTGTTTTGTAATGTTGGACCTTTTAATCCAAAAAATTGCAATCAAGCTTAATGAAAAAGGAGTCATGGCAAAATGGACTAAGGTATATGCCATCTGATATCAAGATGATCAGCCCAAAATAAAGGAGTGGCACACAATTGTAATTGTTGAAAGAAAGAAGAAAGAAACACGGATATTTCTGTAATATGCAAACACATCATATATTTTATATATCCTTATTTAGGTATGGGAATTAAAAAAATTCGTTTGTTCTAGGTATGTGCAGTTTCACATAACACATATTCAGGAAACATGTTAAGTTGCTTTTGCTCCAGCTACCTTAATACTATTTCATTCCATTGAGGTAACATCTAATCTACTTTTAGAGGTATAGCTGTGCAGTTGCACCTTGTGTATAAAAGTACACAGCATGTCCTCCAATTGTAGGTCAGGTGATATAAGAAGATAAGGAAAGCGAATGACCAGTAATGTGGGTAGTGCTGGATGCTCTGGATAAACAGATATTATGAATTTCACTAAGTAACGTAAGTTGTAGGCAGTCTGGGACAAGATTTTAAATGCGTTGGTCATCCTGGAATAAATGTTAAGGGAATAATGTCAATCTGATAAATTTACCTCTCCAGTAAACGCGACTGTATGTCGCCTGTTGTTTTTTTGTCCAACTTGAGTCATCTCTACTTGTTTCTTAGCACAGACTCAGGTAGTTTTAGCAGAACATAATATTACTTTGAAATCTGTCTTCCCCAAACCTCCTGTTATTTAGAGGATTTATTCAATCTCGTAGAAATCAGTTTTATCCAAAAATACTACAGTAGATAGCAATGAGAGGTTTTGGTACCCTGACCACGGGATTTTATTGTAGATTTTTCTGTTTTTCCAATACAGACATGGGTGGTCCATTAAGGTGTGGAAGGGGAGCACCAAAGAAAGTCTGGCCACTTATGCATATAGTCTACACCATCTGCACAGTAAAGCCTATCATGTGACAAGACAGTGAAGTTCTACTGGATACTGATGCCAGTAATAAAGAAATTTCAGCATTTGTTATTGAAGTTGCAGGATGAAGTAGAACGTAAAATTGCATATACTAATCGTATGCTCATAGCTTCCAAATGCAGATTTTGTATGAGACAAGAAAGAACTACTTGCAGTTACAGTCTTCATAAAATGCTATTGGTACTATTTGTATGGTAGGAGGTTCATCGTCTGGGTGGACATGCTTAGCTTAGATGGTTAATGAACTTTGAAAATCCTGAAGGGGTGATAGCACACTTGATAACAATGTTGCAATAATATGCATTTGTCATAACGCATTGTCCAGGCCCACAACACAGAAACAAATACAGAATATCTTACTTTAAGGTGAAACCCTGTCTGTCCATAGAATGTCCTGATCCTGTATGAAAGTTAGAATTAAAACCGTTCTGTCATAGCAGCATCAATCCATACAATACAAGATTCTACTGGTGGATTCCACAATTAATACTTTAAGAACTCTGGAGAGAGCAAATGAAGGACCCAAATCTAGCATGGACACTTTTTTGCTATGCAATAAGGTAAAACCTGTAAGCACGAATAGAGAAACATGGCATAGGCATATGTAACCTGTCGTATGTGATAAGGAAAGTATGCTGTACCATTGTTATAAACCATTGAGCCTTGATTCTCACACTGTGATGCAGCTAATGGTTCCCAGATCTTTAAGACAAGAGCTTTTCCAGATTTTGCATAATACAAGGACTGGAGGGCACCTTGGTATTACCCATAGTTGCAAACATTTGATGATTTTTGTTCTGGTCATATTTGATGCTAGTGTGAATACTGTAAAACGTACGCCACCCAGAGAAAGAACCTTTGAGGCAGGGTAAACTCTGACAGAGAACTGTTGGGCTCTCTCTGCAGAGAATAACTCTAGTTATCTTTGATCCACTCCAACAGACTAAGAGAGGTCTCCAGTATACACTCATCATCATCAATGACTTAAAAAATTTGACCAAGGTTTATCAATTGTTCAGTACATTGGTAGAATCAGTAGTTGATGTGTTGGAGGAGAGATAGTTGTCTGGTTGCATTAGAAGGTGTCTATTGGTTTAACACTTTAGGTCTGGCTTCTTGATACTAGTAATTTCAACTGGGTGATGAGAGCAGACCTTAAACTGCATTTAAGACTCGAGATGGTTTGTGCAAGATCCACATTATGTAATTAAGTCTGTCACTTCCCAGTGGTCAATGGAACTTACACTAAGAGGGCTGTGATGGGAAAGAGACTAGATTCATGTTAATGATGTCTCGATATCTCATTGCATATTTTAGTCTGCTGTTTGAAACCTGGTATAATAGTTCAGTGCATAAGACAGTAAAATTTGAAGTTGAAATCAGGAAGGGGTGAACTATTTCTTTTGCAGGCTGAGTTACTTGGTTACGTTATGGGTATGGATGGAGTTTCCACAGACCTTGAAATGATAACTGTGGTGCAATACTAGCCTCAATCTGTAAACTAGCAAGATATATGTAGTTTTGTTGAACTTGCATCATAGTATCATTTAATAGCCTATTCTTCCATGACTGCCACACCATTAACTGCTCCCACTAAAGCTAACTCACATTTCAAATACACTGAAGATTGTGATCAAATGTTTCAGTTGATAAAATGTGCTTCAATTGAAACTACAGTGTTTGTATACCCACAGCAAGATTGAGAGTTTTTGTTAGATACTAATGCCAGAAATAGTGTTACTTGCATAATGAAAATGCTGAAGACTACTAAGGTGTCACTAATGTGAGTATCTCACTAAGTGGACTGAGGCTTATGCATTGGCTAACATGTCAGCACAGTCTGTCATTAAAGCATTGAGAAAGTACAGAACAGTCGGACTCGTGTATGGCGATTCAATACCTGGCTAGTTTGGGTATTGGTGATGATGAATGTCTAGGACAGTAAATGTGATTTACTGTGGAATACTGTAAGTAGTCTAAGCTGTTCTGGTTATTTATTGACATATACTGTTGTGACAGCACAAATATTAATCCTGGTTAAAATAATGTCTAGGTAAAAATATTTAGTTTGGCTGAATTCTGCTGGTGATTATTTATTTTGGATGCCGAGAAAATGTGTTGTGCTTAATGTCTTGTAAATGGCAGCACGTTAATGTATTGCAACTATCAAGACATAGCTGTTGGAGGTGGCCCTGTACTGTACAATGGTGATGGTGTCTAAACCAGAGCCAGTCTGTCTAATGCTATTAGTATATGTTACAACATGTAAAGTTCTGATATGTGTATGACATTATACGTTTATGAATCTATATATATATATATATATATATGTATGCAGTATTATACACATGTATGAACATTGTAGATAGTCATTCAAGAGTGTTTTACAACATGAATAAATCAATTACACAGAGACAATTGTCAAGCAAAGTATGAATAAAAATAAAATGATTTGATATGAAAGTTGAGTTGATCTATGAAATAAACTGAAACAATCAGCAGGTGGCGGATTTTTGTTGAAAATATAACAGTAGCAAGTAAGCTCAAACTACATTTGAGGGAAAACATAGTTTGGCACAATGTAATAGTGGTAAAAATGTTTCAGTTGAATTAAATGAATGAACTTGTGAGTAGGTGAAATGATATATAAAAAGTGAAGTTTACAAATAGTCATTTAAATGTCATGCCAAAAATACATTTAGTGTATTCAGTGTTTTAGTTGATTATAATCAGATATTTAGAATCATGCAACTTGAAATATTTTGTAAACACACTGTTTTGCTGAATATTTTCGTAAGATAGTTTCAGAAAGAATGTAACTAGAACAAATTAACTTCTGGACTATATGTTGCTGCTATTACAGCATGAAAACTAAATAAGCAATTTTTAAACATTTTCTTTATAACTAAAGCACATAGAAAACATAATATACCTATATCACACTTTTCTTTCATTGTACTCAAGCTGACAATTAAATGCAATCTTTAAATTCGCCACATGGTCAAGGAACATATTAAACTCTACTTTATTCTTATAAACACTTACATGTCGCACAGATGACACAAACCCTTTTACACTTAATTATGCTAAACACAAGATTAAACACTTTAATGTTGATTGAAAACGAATTGAAAATAATCCAGTGACTAAAATTAACAAGGGTTCACCGAACAGGATACTAAAATCTAAGATTGGAAGCGACGATTTACGTTCCGTGGCAAAACCTCATAAACTGTGCCAAAGATTCACTTGAAAGTTCATGACATCCACCGAGGTTCTTGTCACTCCATTGTCTATCCGGAACTCAAACACTTGTTTTTTAACCTTATTGTCATATAATGATAGCT
>NW_013667093.1:74304-76583 GCF_000517525.1 Limulus polyphemus
AAATTATTTGAGGCAAGCTTTCTACTGTGCTCATACCTGAATTAAACTCCATCAATTTTCTGGAGCATTTGCCACAACTCTACTGTTGGTTGCTGATCATCCTGGTTCTGCTAATCTGATGACCAGCAATATCTTTGGAGATATTCTCAATGATATTCTGGATCACATGTTTATGTTAAAACTGCATAAAAACTATGTAAATAATTTATTTTATATTCTTATATAACTAAAGTAGGTATTAAATATATATGGTATAGATGAACGTGGTGACTTGAATAAATGCTTTCCAATATCACAAGATGATTATTTTCTAAATGTATTTGAAGGTTTCGTTTGGTTCAGTAGTTTAGATTTAGTGTTTGAAAACTGAGAAAAGGCTTGTATGAATCTTGAATCATGTCATTCCGCCTGTATAATGTGTGCACTACTTTTGAAGATGAATGGAACTTACACCGAAGAGGAGAAATAGCAGGACTATCTTGGTGACGTATTCATGTTTGGCTGCATATTCATATCTGTTGCAGAGAATCTGAAAATGGTATTCTAAAAGATAAGAAAAGAGAGGTTTGAAACTGAAACCATGAAAATACGTGTGTGTACACACAGTAGTGGAACTTCTTGGTCATATTGTAGATTGAAATGAAGTTTCCAAAGATCCTGCTAAGAAAGCAGTAGTGATAGATTACCCTCAACCCCTAAACAAGAAAATAGTCTGCAACTTCCTTGATTTTGTGAAAAACAGTCGGTGATTTGTGGCCAACTACTCCAAAATAGCCAAACCACTGTCACTAAAGTAGAAATGCACTTGAGATGGAGTAAATAATGTAAGCGAGCATTCGAGTCCCTGAAGCATGCTTTAATGGAAACTGCAGTTGTGTCATATCACAACAATACTATGAGTTCTTGTTAGATATTAAATGCCAGTGATAGTGAAATCAAAGCAGTGTTATCACAGTTACAGTGTAGTATTTTCAGAACAATTGCTTTAAGTACAAATATCACATATATGTACACTTTATAACATGAGATATATACAGGATAAATACAGAGCAATCCTGAATATAACTAAAATGACCGAGATTTAAATAAAGAGGATAAACAGACTGGACATGTGGTGTAAAATGGACAACAATCTTTATATATATTCAGAGAAAAAACAACCAAAAATAAACACTGTGCATACTCGCATAACACACTAAAAATTACTTTCCTACTGGACATACCTGCAAGTCCGCCAATATCTTTTTGTCTCTCGAGATGTATATCTGTTGACGTATTTACGCTTATTCGCGTTACTAACTAAGTAAAACTGTTTAGAATCATGCTACTTACAAAATTTTTACCAATAAGTGATTTGCATCACCACATGACTGGACATTCTCTTACAACCTACAAAGACTATAACCTAGATATCATCTACTCAGCCAGTGAAGATCATTGTTGTTGATTACCTATTCTTCACAATTAGCAAAGTTGTAGCAACGACCCAAGAGCAAAGTAGATACTGTCTGCTAGAGAACATCAAAAAGCAAAGGTAACTGGAGTGTTACCTAATAAGTGCTAACAAAAAGAACCACGCATTTTGCCAAACTATATAAAATGAGATTAAATGAATATTTTTTAAATTCCTATGTTAATAAAAGAAAGTAGAAAACATAAGATATGCCACCATATCACATTTCTATTTCCTCTTCTGTTTCATGTTTGTATTCAGGCCAACAATTAAATTTAACTTTAAAACCAATAAATTTTAAACTTGTGACATAGTCAAGAAACACGTTAACTTCTTGTTCAAATGTTTGAAAGCATACAAGGCTGGACAATTTAGGCTCAGAATCAGGCATTGATGCCTGCTTTTGAGTCTAGTCATTGTAGACAGTTAATTGCCTGAAATACTTTAATAATTATTCCATGATTTCTTTTGCTGCTCCTTTGAACATTGAGGACATAATTTACTTTACTTCATTCACAGAGATCTGTTGTGCAGGGCAAAACCTCTCTCTTACTGGTTGTTGGCCAATGTTGCAGGTAAGGATTATAGACATACCCATGGTCTCAAACACTCAGATAAGTAATTGGTCCCTTGTCCAGGGTAGCGTGGAGACTAGTTTCTTGTGGGAACTATTCATATAATCCTGACAACCCCAAGTTTAATCAATAGCAATACCGATGTCTGTAGGTTTACTTTCTTCTTAGAATTCTTCTCAAGAAGTCGATAAGCCGTCTTAACGTTGTTAGAACAACGGGTAAAAGTTGTAGCTAGTGATGAGTTGGCCGAC
>NW_013667093.1:77544-85325 GCF_000517525.1 Limulus polyphemus
GTCGGCCAACTCATCACTAGCTACAACTTTTACCCGTTGTTTTAACAACGTTAAGACGGCTTATCGACTTCTTGAGAAGAATTCTAAGAAGAAAGTAAACCTACAGACATCGGTCTTGTTTAACAAAATCTGCCTACAAGAAAATCTGTCACCAAAGTACATCAATAGCAATAGTACACCTCCTAATTTGAAGAGGCTTACAACTGCACGGTTCATGGTTTTTACCCATGAATGCCCAGTCTCATGTGCTGAGGAAACAGCTCTGATTAGTGAAGTTCATCCTCTAGTAGCACTTACTGTCCCTCTCGCTGGCCATTGGTGGTCTTTACTAGGGGTGATTGTGCAGTAGTCTGGCTAGCAAAAGGATGGAAGTCTTGTAGAGACCACCCCAAGTTTTTTGAACTCGCTAGGTGTCATTCCACTTTGGTGATTTCAGTCCTCCTCCTTTAACTTGTGCCAAGACCAATAATTCAGAGTAAATCTGAATTTAATTAAATGATCGAGATTTAAGCTTAGAGAATAGAAAGACTGGAACTCATGATGTAAAGTGGCCAACAACATTTATTGATATTCAGAGCAAAAAAAAAAAACAGTTTGCATACTTTCTTAAGACACTGGACAATTGCCTTTCTATTGGACTTATGAATCAGTCAACGGAATTTTGTCTCTTGAGGTGAATATCCAATGATCTATTCACGTTGATAACCAAGCAGAACTGTGCGGAATAAACACTATTTACAAAAGCAGGTCATCTTAGTTTTTACCCCTTAGTAATAAGCACCATCACTTGACTGGTCATTCTCTTACAACGTATAAAAGCTGCAACCTTTAGACATAATTTATTTGGGTAGTGAATGAAATTTCTGTCAATGACACACTCGTCACAATAACTGAAGCTGCAGCATATATCCTCATGGGTAAAGTAGATACCATCTGCTAGAGAACAACAAAAAATAAAGGTAACTAGAACAAAACAACACGACTGTTTGTTTAACCACGTGTCTGTGTGAAAACTGCATAGAGACAGATTAAACAAACATTTTTTTAAAATATTGTATTACTAAAAGAAGCAGGTAGATAGCATATAATAAACCCACATATCACAGAATGATGGAGTAGAATGTGTAATTACGCATGATAATCAAACACTCATGGCTCCTGAATGCATTCTGAAATTCTGAATGCAGACACTGTAGGATGAACAAAGAACTGCTAACAGTTGATGTATTTATGAAACACAACTTGTATGGATAAAGTTCACTCCTGTTATATTAACTTGTTTTAGTTGTTTTGTTTGTTTGTTCTCTATGTTACAATACGATATAGCATGTGGGATGAAAGGATTAGTGGCTCTAATATCATTTGATGGCTGAATTGACACTGTCTGAATGTAATGGCCAAACAATGAGTTTAGAGACCAAAGATCACGAGGTGATATGGCCAGCTAGAAAAAGAAACCAAATTTACTTGTTGAATTCACGCGCATTTTTTTTGGTTCAGTTGTGTACCTGGTTCGTTTGTTTGTTTTAAGTCAAGCACAAAGCTACACAATGGGCTATCTAGCATTGTAAGCCCGTCTACCTGGAAAATGACGAGTAAAAACCTACTTTGAGATCCCCATTTCTGTTTGACAAAAGTCTGTTTTGAGAGAAAGAAAGCTGTGAAGTTAGTTACGTTCCAGTAGAATAGATATTTTTGTGTGTGCAAAAGTAAATATGCTGCATTTTCTTTTTATTCATTCCATAATAAAGATTGTGTTCATTTTATTAACTTTGCCCATTTCGTTATTTTACACACACTAGGAAAAACTTCAGTTTAGTTATCAAATTTAGAGTACTCTCCTTATTTCCAAAGCGAATCTGCTGTTATTAGTAAGTCTAACTATGTATTACTTTTAGTGAACTCACTTTGTACCTGAAAATACTACAAGTAGACGGAAAGAAGAAATTTCAGTAACATGATAACAGGCTTTAACATGATTTCTATCCCTACTTGATCCCTTGTATTTAAAGGAATGTTTCTCACCGAAAGAATGACATTTTCTTATGTAGAATTACCCATGACCAAGAGAAAATGTTAATAGCATGAAGGAATGGTTATACAGGAGAGATGTTGAGCGTAAGTAAAGTCTTCTTCTGGACATACAGCTTTCAACCATATTGCCAAGGTCTATGACATTGGTCAGCTTGCAATCACTGACTCAGGGAGATTTGCAGCTGGAGATAATTCAAACCACTCAAGAAAGTGGTATTTTTGGTCCAAAAAAATTGTAGAAAACTGAGGTTCATAGAAGTGGAATGTAGAGTGGCAAGTTTGAGACTATGTTGGAAAGCCTCTATCGAACTCCTTGGCTGTTGGCAGTGAAAGCACAGCAACCCCAGGTCGAGAAAGACCATAGTTGACTACTTTACAGAAGCTCGACTTGCTGCTGGTGGACAATTTCCATTACCCATGGCTAGTTAGACAATGGGCACCCATATGTAAAGACTGACTCATAGAGCGAGATAACTTTTCGGAACGACATCAGCAGCAGCTTGAAATATCTGGGGTTATGCAGGGCTGTATGATGAGCCACCTCAAGTAGCTACCATCAGGATTATGAGTGAGAGAGGTCTTGGTCTGGCACACATGTTCTTGTGAGTGAAACCAAGAATTGAATGGTGTAGTAAATGTTCCAGAAAACTTACGATCCCAAGTTGAGGAAACGTAGCATACAGAATATGGTTGTGAGCCCAGCTCTATCAGAGCTGGGTGGAGCTTGGTATCTGCTGACGAGGATACAAAGATGAGAGGCTGAGTTTGAATTCCTGGTAGACAGAGAAGTGGCAAGAACCCTAATATACCCCAAAATCTTTCAAGCTCTACGAGTGAGCCCACACCTATAGCCAGTGGATACTGTCTTTGTACTAACGAATTGTGATAGATTAGATGTTAAAGGAGAGGTAGATCTCAAGCAGAGTCCAAAATATATCTCCAAAAGAACAAAAGTGGTTCTTTCCTGGAATTTAATCTGGAATTGACATCTTGAGAATGGATGTGCTGTGTATCTTGTCCATCAGTTTTGCCTGTGCAATGGGTAAGCTGAAGTTACATGGGAAAGTTATTTAATGCAGACCAGATCAAGTCCAGGAACAGTGAACTGCACGAGTGTACGTAGTGGAGAGAATAACAGAACCTCCATGTACACAAGTGTTGTTGCATGGTTTAACCTGGACAAAGTTTAATGCATCAGTACCATGCAATGTGGTCATTAACGCCATGCATGAAATAATCTGTTTTTTTCTTCTAGAAATGAGGCAGCGTTTTCTCAAATGGCCATCTGCTCAACAAGGAATAAAGTTTCACGTGTTGTTATTTTGATTATGGTCGATTGGCTATCCAATTGGTAGTTGGAATGGTCATAGGTATGAAAAGCGAAGTAGAAGTAGCCAATGCTAGCAGTAACACTAGGGTTGTGTTCATTGTTGTGGCTGAAAGAAAGTAAGAGGATATCAACACACTTTTGAGGTTGTTGGTTGAGGATTGTTTTGAAAATCTAGATTCAATGAAGCAAGAACAACTCAAAGACTTGTTGGATGAATATGGCGATATAGTTGTGGGATGAGATGGTTAAGTGGGTTGGACAACAGTGACTCAAAACTATTTAGACGTAGGCAGCACATTTTATAATAAGGTAACTGCCATGCTAGCTTCCTTAGAGCAGTAGGGAGGTCAAAAAGTCTAAAATACAGCATATGCTTCAGAATTGAGTCATGTTATATAACCTTCAGAGATTTATTGGTCATCTCCAGTAGTGATTGTCGGAAAGAAGGAAATTACTCCAAGATTCTTTGCCGATTTTAGACAGGTGTACACACAATGACTTGTATTGATGCCCATCTTTTACTGTAAACAGGTTTAACCCACTGAATCTGGCATTTGAATTCTGACAAGTGAAGCCGAATGGTGAAAGCATGTAACAGACTAAAATAAAATGCCACAACAACCAGGATCGAGCAAAAAATAATAATTTATTTAACAACTATAGAAATCCAAAATATAACTTTCAAACATTTGGATTATAAATTTCATCACTTACAAAAACAACAACAAAAAACAAACAAAAATAAACAGTTAATTAATATGTGCCTGGCCAGGATTTCATACAAACGTTAATAAACAATACAACATAAATATCATTGTTATTAATTTCAATAAATAAAGGAATTAGGAAAAATAATCCGAAGAAGAAAAAACTAATTGCTAAGAAACACAATACTCCAAAACTAAACTCGTGTGACTAGCTAATTTACATAATCTTTCACAATATTAATATTTATACGTCACCACCAGGGGAACTTGTGCCAGTTTCATAATACAAATAAACTTATTCAACTTCAATGTGCTCTAGCTAGAAGGTGAGTTAACACTTTAATATAACTAAAGATTCATAGTTTAACTAAATGATAGAAGAAACAATATATGAACAGTAAACAAAACCATAACAAAATAAAAGTGGAATTCGCTATCTCACACTCCTTCCCCCTTAGAAAACGAAGTGATGTCATTAAAATCACTTGTACAATGTATCCCAATTTTTGTATCATTACATTTATCTCACCCTTTATACTGACACTAGGAATCCTTTACAGTTTAATTACAGATACCTTACAAGGGAAAACAATTCATGTTCTGGGGTCTTCAGCTTAATCTTCAGTAGCTCCTGGCTCTAGTTTGGCTTACCAGAAGTTTATTAACAGTTCGAAGACCAACTAAACTGCGATAATTAACTCTACAAGGTGGCCATAATGTTCTTTGAATTGGTTCAGCAGGAGACATAGGTTAATCATTAGCAGTATCCGTTGAATGATGAGAAATAAACATAACAACAGAAGTCTTTTTTTTTTCTGCTGTAGTTGACTTTCCCATTTTATCACAAAATCACAAATGCCTAGGATGATTACCATCTTCTCTGGAGAAACATATATATTTCTTTATGTTAGAAACATGAAATCTTCTTATAAGTTCACCTGATCTAGGATCTATTAATTCATACACATTTATACTCATTTATAAAGGTCCATTCCACCTTCGTGCCAGTTTTTCAGTAAAATTATTTAATGTAGAAGGTAATGGGAGTGTTCTTAAGGATATTAAGTTGAAAGTATCTCGGCAACTCTTGACGTTGTATGCTTGCTGTTGCCACTTCTGAGCCTTTTCAACATTGGATCTTGCTTTCTGTATGATATCTTGCAGCTCTACTGTTCACTCATCTATGGTTTGAGGTGCTGTTGGATATTTTGTCAGAAGATTTCTCATCTCAAATGGAGTTTTGCTAGTGTGTGACCTGTAGACTCATAAATAGAAGTTTTAATTGCAAGAAAAAAAATTCAGATAAATGATTGTCCTAAGTTCAATAATTTTTCTCAGTATAAGCAGATATTATCCTATCTATATTTCTATTTACTCTTAGGGCCTAGCATGACCTGTTGGATAGCGCACTCAATTCACAATCTTAGGGTAGCATGTTCAAATCCCTAACAGTGAGCATGTTCACCCTTTCTGCTGTGGGTGCATTATAATGTGATGATTAATTCCACTACTTGTTTGTAAAAGAGCAGCACAAGGGACGGAGGTGGGTGGTGTTGACTGGCTGCTTTTCCTCTAGTCTATCACTGCTAAATTAGGGATGTCTAGCACAGATATCCTTCGTGTAGCTTTGTGCAAAATTTAAAAACAAAACTATTTACTCTGTAAGTAATATTAAACTGATGATGATATGGAGTTGTAAAGATATGTTTAATTCCCATAGCCTTAAAAGTTTCATACACCAAATGAGACATAAATTGGGGTCCATTATTAGATACAAGAGTCTTTGGAATACCATATCTAAACCAGTAGTCATTAACATGTTCACGACATCGTGCGCCACCGGTGGTACATATGCATGTTTTCTGTTGGATGTCGTGAGTCACCAGTGGTACACAGCACCCATAAGATATAACTGTACCTCATATCTCAAAAGTCTTATGTGAAGCATTTATTTTTACGGAGGGCTATAATAAAGCCACGCCTTCCATCATGTACCACTGGTGGAGCACGAATGCCATGTTGAAAGGACAACTGAAATAAAACAAATTTATATGATTAAATCACTTTTTATTTTAAAATGACATGTAGAGATTGAAATTAAATTTTTCATTATGAGCAATTAAAGCAAAAACACTAACTGAGACTTGTTTCATAAATAATAAAACTGTTATGAAGATTTCAAATTCGATGACGAGGAACCCACTTTGAGACTAATAATGGTTGGAGAAGGCTTGAATGGATAATGAAGAAAAACTTTAATATAAGTTTAACATAACAATCAACATATAGTAAACCAATCCCGTAAACTGAAAAGTAACCTCACAAGTAACGAGATCAAATCCATTTATAATCTTAAAAAGGACACTAACATTAAAATTCTAAAAGTTGATAAAAGCAACACCACTGTCATCACGAACAATTCAGAATACATCGACAAAATGAACGACATCCTTTCCGATAAAAGGAAATTCAAAGCCATCCCAAACAACCCAACAAACACACACGAAAAACAATTAAACAGAATTTTATTACCAATTTACTGGCGATCTTTATTTTTATCTACGTAAAACTGATTCACGCACACCACAACTCTATGGTATTCCTAAACCTCACAAACAGGACTGCCCCTACGACCTATACTGTCCACATTCAACTACAATCTTGGCAAATACATAGCCTGGGCTGTCACACCATATGTAACATCTGCAGGTTCATTTTATAAAGATGCCTTCAATTTCAAATATACACTAGAACAACTAAATTCGAAAGCCTTAATGGCTAGTTTTGTCGTTGTGTCACTCTTCACCGAAGTCCCCGCCAATGAAGCTTGCAATATTGTACTCAGCCTCTACATTAATGACCCCAACAAGGTAATGCACATCCCCAGCACACTTTTTGCTTCTCTCTTAGAACTAGACTAAAACCAACTTCATTTTCAACAACGAACATTTCCTTCAAATAGATGGTTTAAGTATGGGCAATCCTGTTTCGCCCGTTCTTGCCAATATATTTATGACCCAGATCGAAACACAAGCCATACATTCTGTGCTTCATTCCCCACTATTCTGGTACAGATATGTCGATGACACTTTTGTTGGTTTCACTTCTAAAGAACACACACTAACTTTCTGTAAACACATAAATTCCATTCATCCCCACATCAAATTTACCATAGAACACGAAAACAATAAACAGCTAACTTTTCTTAACCTCAGAATTATTAGATCGGACACACAGTTTAAACCAAAAATTCACCGCAAGAACACACTGGTCTCTACATCCCCTGGAATTCCGCTCATGACACCACATAAAAAATCAATACACTTAAAAACCTCATAAACACAGCCACAAGACTCTGTTCAACGAACTACATAAATGAATATATTAACCACATAAAGCATTCCTTTATTCACACCAGTAAATTCCCACCAGTTATTGTTGAAAAACTCTCCACCATTCCCACAACAAAATTCAACTCACGAATAAAATTGATACTAACAAACCCAACAACAGTACATTACACTGCAATTTACCTTTTGTTACTGAAACCAGCTCAAGAATTATCCACACTTGGACTAAACTAGCCATTCAACACAATATTCCTGTCAACGTCAAATTCTCCCCAAAACCCGGCCCTAAATTAAAATCGTTACTAAACAAAAATTATTTAGAATCCCACAATACCAACGTCATTTACAAAATAACATGCA